>NC_089205.1:935000-1217500 GCF_963930695.1 Labrus bergylta
CTGCGCTGACGTCCCAGAAACGGATCCAGTGTGAATGGATGGAGCAAAATGGAGCAAGATGGAGCAAAACCGTGGCGCTGATGGACCGCGGCACGCACAGAGTATGTGTGAATTGCGGGCAAGCCTATGCACCTACAGGCCACCGTACACTATAGTCCTACACAGCAGTGAAGCTCTGCCATCACTAAACCTTTGTACTCTACACTAAGCCACACAATGGAATGATATTAGTGTCCCAGTGTGTGTCTTTACACAGTCTCACAGTGTTGAGAAAACAAAAGAGGCAGGATGATTTTATGAATCACTTAGGTTGTATTCCAACAATGAAGAACAATGAAGACAAGATACGACACCCACACACACACACACACACACGCACACACGCACGCACACATGCTGTGCTATTCTGTTCTTCTGGCTCCACTTTTTACAGACACAGTTCCCACTATTTTTTATTTTTTTATTCTTTTGGTCCTTTGAAGCACTTTTGGTAAGAGAGACAAAGACATAGTACAAAAAATGAAAAATTGCCCGGTAACCTTATGGCATCTAATCAGAATACAAATTGCAGCAGAGCATATCCTACCAGGCTGTATCTTTAGAAATGCAAGCAGGTAGCTATAACCTGTTGGCATTATTGCAATCCCTTCAAATTTGTTATGTTTTTGTCACTCCGCTTTTACAAACACTACATAACTATACAATGAGAATGTTAATACAAATTTGCTCAATTAGAAAATGAAAGATACATTAATTGGTACAAACAGTGGCCCGCTCACTGAATCGGGCTTGTCTTTCACTATGTGCAACCTATGTGTGTGTACCCACGTGAGGTCTTGCTGGTGTGTCACTGAACTGATCAAATAAAGCCAAAGCTATCTCAAATCTATAAACCAGGGTCACAGACTAAATGACATACATAATCTTTCCCAAAGCCCATTTTAGCAGATGATTTGGGCTTTGGCTTAATAGTTTACACATTGTTCCATATTCACAAATCACCTCTTAGGAGACAAGCTGCATGGATCATCAGCCATAGCTAATAAGATGAGAAGAGGGGAAGCATCAGGTTGGTACATTTCAGAATATTGTAATGGAAACAAAGAATAAATCAGCCAACAGTGCTCACATAAAATCTCTCTGACAGATATTAGTTCATCAGCATTAACAACTGTATACAGTGGGGGAGCAGTGGGGGACTGCTCCCCTCTACCAAGGTGTTCCCCAAGGTTCAGTTCTCAGACCCCTCCTTTTCATCCTGTAAATGCTTCCCCTTGGTCACATAATCCACCATCATGGATTTAATTTTTACTGCTTTGCCGATGACATCCAGCTCCATGTTGCACCAAAAGCCATCACTCCTGCCACTTACTCTATCCTCACCAACTGTATCATTGAAATAAAATCCTGACTTCAATTCAACTTTCTTAAACTTAACAAGTCATCGTAATCTGTTCTAAATCCCTCATCAAATCCACCCAGAACTTCTCCCTCACGTGCTCCCTTTCCCCCGTCCAGTGTCAACTTTGATCAAACCCTCTCCTTCAGCCAACATATCAAACACAGCCCCAAAACAGCCTTTTCCCATCTTAGAAACATTGCCTGCCTCCGTCCAACCCTCTTTTTTTTCAGTTGCTGAGACCCTCATCCGCGCATTTATCCCTTTATGACTGGACTACTGCAATAGTCTTATACCGTTAAGAAGCTACAATATATCCAGAATTCTGCTGCTTGCCTTCTCATACACTCCCACACCTATCTCCGGGTGTATCCACTTTAAAAACCTTATTATCGCCTACAAAGCCCTCCACAACCTGGCTTCCCCCTACCTGTCTGAGCTCCTTCACCAGCACACTCCCACACACAATCTCCGGTCCCACCACTGCAGGACTAACCACCCACCCTGGAGGGAAGGGCCTTCTCCCACCCTCTGAAGCTCACTCCCAAAAAACATCAACGACTCCCCCTCAACTCCCAATCTTCAAGAAATCGCTAAAAACTCACTTCTTCAACATCAACTAAAACTACTGACACATTCTGTTCTTATCCCCCTTCTCTTAGATTATTTTATCTTTGTATTCTTTGTTTTGTTGTTAAACTTCTTTGAGTATTCAGAAAAGTACTGTATAGGTCCATTGCATTATTATTATTATTGAAGTATACAAAAGCTTTATCAGCTGTTCAACAATGTGTATTTCCAGTTTTTTCTTAATTAAGTCTGTATGCTAATGAGCACCCAGTCAGCTGGTACTGGAACAATTATCCTGAAATATGTATCATAAAACGGTTCACCTTTTTATTTATACCGTCAGTAAGTGTATTTCTCCAGGTTAGTAATCTGGAAAAGGTGCTAATGTATGTCTATACTTAGCCCTTCCTGCAGTTGATGTCATGTGAGAAAAAAGGTTCACAGAGCAACATGATGTTAGTCTGGTGAGAATATTTAAACTGCTTCAGTACATGAGATGTACTAAAAGAAGGCTTTTGGTAGGATCATTGAGAAATGAAACAAACAAACAAACAAACAAACAAACACTGTATCAGTGGGTTTGATAGTAACTGGTAAGATCACTTAAGTCTGTTAATAACCTTGTGATATTAATGCATGTGTTTGTACATTTGTGTCTATATGTGATATTTTGTTGGTTTATTAAATTTCCATCAATATATTTGTGTGTGTGTGTGTGTTGGGGAATTTGGCGCTTTACATCAAGGCAAAACTATCAAGGGGCCGAGAGGATTTCCTTATTGAGCACACTGAAATACTGAGCAGTATGTGTTGGGAGTGTGTTTTCCTGCTTGTCATCACAGCAGCATGATATCCATCCCATTTATATTGTTGTTAGACAACACTGCCTTAGTGGGTGACAAAATAGGTTAGTTATAAAATAAAATACAATTAAAAAATCACCTTTTTTAATTAAGTGTGTTAGAGGAAATATGTTCACGTAAAAATATAAAAATAAAAGGACAGGAAAAAACCTGTAGAATGACAGAGGGAAAAGAGCAGTTTACGCTGGTATAGCTCTATATGGATCTTTAAAATGACACTTTTTGCCAGTTCCTGTGTTAAATGTTCATTTATCTACCATTATCTGTCACATTTATTTCAATCAAGCCTTATCTGAGTATTTTTACACCAAAATGACTGAATGTTATCTTCCTGTAAAACTTATAAATGCCTGATGACTCATCCTGCACTCAAGGGAGTTTACTAATTTTCAACAAAGCTTTGTCTAAGCTAACAATCCAATCAAATTCATCTTAACAATATGTCCCGCCTTCTATCTTAAGATTCGTTTCTATCCTGTTTCAGTAAGAAAATACGTCACGACATGGCAGTTAGATACTGTCGAAGTTTGATTTTATTTGGACTTTTGTTATGTTCAATTATGAAAAGTCTGAGAAAGGTTAAATGAGTTCATGTTCCAGACTTCCTTAAAGAATTATTAACAATCATTAAGAGACTACACAACAGTGATGACACCTGGCCGCCCAAGTATTTTTCCTTTTATTGAATTGTTCATTTATTCATAAAATTGCTGTGTGCACGAGAGAATGAGAGAGAGAGCGTGCGCGAGAGAGAGAGAGCGAGAGAGAGAGAGCGTTCGAGGACAACATAAAAAAATCCCTCTTGACTAGCAAAACCAAGAAAGCAGAATCACATCAGCAGAGAAAGAGAAAGAGAGAGAGAGTGAGAGTGAGAGTGAGCGAGAGAGACAGAGAGAGAGAGAGAAAGAGGGAGAGAGAGAGAGAGAGAGAGAGAGACAGAGAGAGAGTGAGCGAGAGAGAGTCACACAGAGAGAGAGAGAGAGAAAGAGGGAGAGAGAGAGAGATAGAGAGAGAGAGAGAGAGAGAGAGAAAGAGGGAGATAGAGAGACAGAGAGAGAGAGAAAGAGAGAGAGAGAAGGTCCACTACTCCTATTGAGGTGCCTAGTGGGGTCTGAAATTAACACCCACTAAGCACCAAATGCCGGTAGATTTTGAGTTTGGCGCGCACACGCGCGCACGCACCCACCCACCCACCCACACACACACACACACACACACACACACACACACACACACACACACACACACACACACACACACACACACACACACACACACACACACACACACACACACACACACACACACACACACACACACACACACACACACACACACACACACACACCGAGTCGGGAACACGTGTGATCCGGTCAAACGGTCGGTTCGACTTCATTCCGTTCACTCTCACCGCAGATAATTTAACAATAACAACGTCACCCCACAACCTGTTGGAGTCTGTGGACATCTCCACTCACATTCATTAAATAATCTATTTGTTTATTTGAAATGGACATACTGTAACATTTAACCATGCACAAGATGAGCAGCTCTCAGTGTTTTTAGCAAAATGCTAAATTGCAACACAGATTAAAGCAGAAATGTGTTTGCTGCAAAAACGTAATAATTTTTTTTCTTTTTTTTTAAAGATTTATTTTTGGGCTTTTTGTGCCTTTAATGGATAGATAGGACAGTGGATAGAGTCGGAAATCAGGGAGAGAGAGTGGGAAACGACATGTGGGAAGGAAGCCACAGGTGGGAAGTGAACCCGGGCCGCACGCTTGAGACAACAGCCTCCATTCATGGGGCGCACGCACTAACCACTGTGCCACCAGCGCCCCAAACGTAATAAATTTAGAGGGAAAAACATATTTCATATAAATACAAAAGTAATATTAAAATATACACTAGGATAAGAGTAAAAAATAAAAAGTATGTCTACAGGCCATCTAGCATGGTAACAGGAGGCTCAATGTGTGATTCAGCTCTGTGGATGAACTGTTTGAATGTTAATGAACATGATGGTTCTTTCTGGTTCTGGACCACCTTGTACCTGCTGAACGCTCTCCAGTGTGTGACCACTGAGTTGGGTGGGACCTCAAACGTGCTGTGCGATGTTGAAACAGTCCACTAGTGACAGGAATACAGTGGCAAATGTGCAACTGGAGTGCACGTGAATACTGAAGTCGACCATAGGGTTGTAAGTGGGTATGTGGAGCAGACAGATGACTGTTTACTTCGGTTTATTTACGGGAGAGAGTAAGAGAGACAGCTAGGATCAGAAAGTTATGTTTAGATGGGGAAGTTGTATCGTTGAAAGACACAGGATAACTTCAATGTTACTGAAACGCGGGCTGCTCTCATTGAATCCCCGTTCAGGTCGCTCACAGATGCGGGAGGGAGACGGGGAGGTGAACTTAATTAAACACCACCGGAGCCACAAGACTCCTCTCACCAGAGCAGGGTTTCACCGGGGCTATGCCCCACGTTCTATTGTGCGCAAACACGACTTTATAACATGTAGGGGGGAAAACACAACTTTGAGAAATGAGGTCTTGTTGAGCGGTAGCTTTACTAAGTTGGCTGTCCGACTACCGGCACCGTTTCCCGGCTTGAGTAGGCTACGGGACTTCCGTCTGCCAGGATTTTGAACTTGTCAGGCCCGGGACAGAGGGCTCTCTGTGGGTGAAGTGTCAGTGTTTGATGACAGGGAGAATGTTAAACTGTTGCAAAGAGATGAGTAGCGAGTTCAACCTGGACACCGGGGATGGCGAAAGCACCAAGTGTCAGGCTGGGAAAGCGGGTGCAGAGGGATGAGTTGGAGTTGGAGCACGTAGCCCCAGAGCTAGCAGTAGGTCCAGGCATCCCGGGGCTACAGCCACAGACCCACACTCAGCTCTCGTCCCCGATGTCAAAATCCTGGTCGGACTCGCTTTATCTCCGCGTTTCAGTAACATTGAAGTTATCCTGTGTCTTTCAACGATACAACTTCCCCATCTAAACATAACTTTCTGATCCGAGCTGTCTCTTACTCTCTCCCGTAAATAAACCGAAGTAAACAGTTCCATAGCGCCCCTACAGGCCTGGAGCACTTCCATTTAAGGATTAACTTGCAGCGTTTCTGTGTTTGCAGTTGTTTTCTGGTTGTGTGTGTTTTGACTTAAGTTTCGTTTCTGTACTTGTAGCGCGTTTGATGCTTACGCAGTTGTTTTGCCTATTTGCAGCGCGTTTGTGTCTTTGCATTTGTTGTGGTAGTTTGCATTTGCTTTTGAATGTGCAGTGTTTCTAAACCTATGTCGTTTCATCAGTAGCTGATCGTTTGACCCCTACCGGCCACCGTACACAACACCTCAAAGAGGCTTCATAGTTAGCTTCGGTGTCCTAGAACAACCCTCTCCATGCTAGCTGTCATGGCTCATTACCCACATGTAAAAAGAGAAAAGGGAAAAACAGAGCAAAGAGTTTATAGAGAGAGGAGAGGGAAGGCAGAGCCGGGGTGAGAAGCCTGTTGTACAATAATGTAGAATATCACATTTCTTTGTATAAACAAATGGAAAGTCTTTTTATTTCAATGTATGTAGTATTTTATAAGTGTTTTATTGTTATGGTGATGCGTGTGCATTAATAAATTGTGTAAATGTGTTTCCCTGAAATTGTAAAGTTCCACCTGTGCCC
Source organism: Labrus bergylta (assembly GCF_963930695.1). Taxonomy (NCBI): domain Eukaryota; kingdom Metazoa; phylum Chordata; class Actinopteri; order Labriformes; family Labridae; genus Labrus; species Labrus bergylta. The sequence continues at coordinate 941,508 of NC_089205.1, forward strand.
CCTCAGGTTCTATGGGATAAAACAGCCACAATGTTACGGTGAAGTCTGCTGTAAAAATGCACAGATGGGACCTCTTCGCTCGCTCGCTCTCTCTCTCTCTCTCCTCTCTCTAATCCCTCTCTCTCTCTGTCTATCTTTCTCTCTTTTGTGCCTTAACACGCACTTCCTCCTGGCTGTTCAAATGCATCAGATTTGACATGCTCATTTGTCGTACGCAAGGATAGAACAAGTGGGGACCACTTTTCAGTTTCATCCCTGGAAAGTCATTTGTGTATTGAGTGTGTGGGAGGACACAGAAAAGAAAGCCCATAGAGAGAGACATTAAGAGTGTGTGGAAGAGAGACACAGAAAAAAAGAAAGTGAAAAAAATGAAAAAAGCAAAGTCAGGGAAATTCTGAAATGAGTAAAATAAAATAAAACCAAGAAACAAATCCAAGGATAGAAGGAGGAAAGAGAGACATGCATGGGGATTTAGGCAAATAAAAATAAACCAGGGAATTGTGAACTGTGTTAATAAGAATGACACCTGGGAGATAGCAAAAAGCAACAGTTGTTTGAGAGTCTTGTCACATGTTGCACTCAGCCAGCAAACACACATTTACAAGGAACCAGAGCACTCTCCCTTCACTCTCTTAAGGACATATCCTTAACATAACAGTGGTTAAGTAACGCTGCAGTGCTCAATGAAGTTAGCAGGATACACCCAGTGTGTTTACATTACCTTCTATATTTGAGCTGTTGTAATAAAATAATTCCTCCAATGGGTGATCAGTAAAGTTGAGTCGAATGCACAGTTAAGTTCAGCTACAGTTAGAGATAATATTCATTCAATTTGACAACTGTCCTTTCACCCATGATGCACCTGGGGACTCAGCTTTCAGATAGTTACTCGTGGACGTTCTTCTGGTTGAACTATTACATCATATAATAAACAATCGATGAACAAGTTGGCCAGTAGCAAATCGGTTGAATGTCGAACATTGAAAAGATGCACACATTTATGTCTGTACTGTTGCCATGTTGATACCTTGGTCCTGTTTTCTTACCCTGTTGAGGTGTAAGAGTACTCTGAACTGCATTCTCCAGGTGTGCTAGTGTGATTTAGAAATTCAACTCGGTACGATTTCAGTCAGACTAACTAACTAACTAACTAACTAAGATGTGAACATCTTGTAAATGTACTGAATGTGTCACTGCAGTGTTTCTGTGTTCAGCACTCACACAGATTTCTTCACATTTTGTCAGAGTGCACACTTCAAACAGCTGCCCCTCCCCCACTCGAGGATCTTATCTGACACATGTTTGATCTGTGAACACAGACCCCCATTTGTAAACTTATCCAGCAGCACGATGAGGTGTAGAGTAAGGAGACAGCAGAGAGTGTAAAGTAGTGACCCGGGTGTCTGCTGCAGTCTTTGTGCACGGGGATCTGATCTGATTTCAACATCCAGCTCTTCATTTACAATACAACACAATCCTCTCCTCCGCCCTTCAGGGGAATGTGAAGGTGAGAAAGTTCTAATGAAATATTTAGCAAGCTATATTTAAATAAATGTTTAAATCTTTTTTATACTGAAAGGTTAATATGGAAAACAAGTCACTGCAGTCCTGAGCACTAAACTAGTGTTTGAATATGAATATGATAGTTACTTTGAAAAACGTTACCTTGCTTCAATTTAACACCTCCACATCTGCATCGCTAATCCCCCTGCCTCCAAAATGTGTCTTTTGGGTCAGAGTTTGCTTACCAGTTTCACATTTTTCCATCAAGTTTGTTTTTATAGATCACTCACTTTGCATAGGAAGTGCCACTTTAGACCCTGCTTTGTGCTAACATCACATTTATAAATGAAATCTCAGGTCACATGAAGCCAAAGGTTTTACTTGAAGCTGTATTTACCACCCTGCTGTCTAAAGAAATGGGATTCTAGTACATAGCTTTTGAGAGAAGATACACTTATTAAGATTAAAGGGGAAAAGGCACAATAATACAGTGTTCTATGAACAGCCAGTTTATGAATTACCTATGGCTGTGAAAAGCTCTGGGCATGTTTTATGCAGGAGAATCTGTCCCCATTTTCACTTTGTTCCCCTCTTTTCTCCTCTTTTTACAGTATTCTGCGATTAAACTCCATTAGCCAGTGTCGGCGTCAGGACTTCCAGCATGCAGGTTCAAGCTTTGTTTGTCAGTAATCACGACCACATTTTCAGGGATAAAGGTTTAAGTTTTTCATTTCAAAATGTGCTTTGTAATGTGCTGCTGTCATTACACATTACGCAATAAACCTGGCCACTTTTACACCGTCATTGTCACATTTGCATTTTAATGTGCTTCTGTCAGAGAGCACACTTAAAGCAGGTCAAATCATTTCTAGCATCTCTGTGTTACACCAGTCACTTCAGCCTCTGGCTTCATTAAGTACTCTAAGGTCATTTAGTTCTTGTTTGGATCGATTGAGAATCAATTTCAAATTAGTGATGCAAAGCCACAGGACTCCAGAGAGAACAGTTGAACATATCTATATATAGTCCCAGTTTCAGCACTTGTATCTGGAAACCCTGACATAAAACAACTGAAACTGATCTGCATGATCCTTAAAGCCTGCTGTCAATGCAGTACAGGTTTGTCTAAGTACACAAAGTATGGATACTCCTGGTCAAATGTTAATCCTATACAAGTGAAAGTTACTCAGTCAAATTATTACTTGAGTGAAAGAACTAGATATTTTGCTTTTTAATATACTTAAGTAGGCTCAAACTCCTTGTTTTTAAAATCTCAAAATGTATTTTGAGATTTGTGGCCAAGAATACATGGGTGTACATTCTGTATATCATCAGTCATGTATATTTAGAAAACATTATTTACATTTTTTAAACTCACATGCTACAGATTTCAAGATTTGCAGTTCCAAAATAATAAGAACAGTAATAGGAACAAACAAAAATACCCGATGGCCAGCCAGGCTTTACACTGCAGTGAGAGAGCATTCAAATTCTTTCAGTAGGTGCAAGGCCTCTTGAACTATGCAATTGTGCATAATATTTTTTATTCCTGATACGGCTAAAGCTCCCTTTGATTTTCCACTTCTCTGCAGTGAGGTTAGCTCCCAGCATCATAAACTTAAACATGAAAAGAAAAGCTTCTCTATCCCATAAATGAACTGCCTGATCTGCGTAACATTAGCGCTGTGTTCGCTTTACTTTCAACCATGAGATGTGTGACATGTACATCACCACCACTTGAGACAGATGCAGCACTACCCAAACAGATTATTGTTTCAGATACCATATTGGATTTTACTCAAGAAAAGTACAGATACTAAAAATGTTTAACTTAAATGTACAGTAATCAAGTAATATGTACTTTCTTACTGTCCAACACAATGCAGGTCCTACAACATTTCATGTTCATGTTGTTGTACTTGGATAGACTGCTTAAGGTTTTGTTAGGTTCTGTAAGGTTTGAGTGAATAAATGAAAAGCAATAGCACCAAAATAAGAAGCTGGGTTTATCTAAGTCCTTAATAGCTAGGCTGAAAATATACTTATTTTTTAACCTTGCTTTCCTTTATACAACAAAGTGAGTTTTGAACATAATTGTTCACATACACAGACTTTACCACCCCTAACATACTGACTGAACTAAAACTTTGAAAGTGAGATTTTTAGACTGATTATTTGTGGAAACATTATCTCTGTAGGTAAGCGATGTCATTGGCAGAGGCCTGTCACCAACGCCCTGTAGAAAGTCCAGTAGTGAAGCACAAATGTTCATTTGAAGGAGAGGATCTTCAGTGTGCCCTGACATGAGGAAGACATCGCTTCAAATATGCATAAGCTCGGGGCTTTTTGCACGCACATTCTACAGGAACGATGGTTTCATCCAAATGGTTCAATCTGTCACAGTATGTTACTGACCGGAGATACTGCTGAACACGTCATGAATCAAGATTGACTTGTGTTTTAAATAAAACCTGACCTTCTTTACCAAACATGAATCCCTGTAGCTGGTTCGAGTTTATTCATTTAAATGTATTTCATATAAAAACTAAAACGTACAGCCCTACCACAGGAAATAAAAGTGTTTTAGAATGAGGTGCTGTAGACCAGAATTACAAACAATAAATAAATAAAACAATACATAAATAATGATGTAATGCCTGCCATATGATGTTATTCTATTTGGTACATGACAGCTTTCTTAGACCACGTTTACTTGTATACCATCCACTGAAAATGAAATTGTTTTTCATTAGCGTTTTCATAAAAGTGTGTACGTTCAGACTACAACATTTGATAACAACTGTTGTGCACAAGGATCCGCAAAAACAACTAAAAACATGAAGTCTACACGCCAGGCCAGTCGTTCAAACAACACACGCAATACCACATATTCTTACTTCTACAGAGTGGTGAGGTGTAAATACAAACATGAGACAGAGATTGTGCTGTTACCAAAAGTGTGCACACTTGAATGTTAAAGGCTTTATATGTGATTTTTCACACTTAAATATAATATAAATCAAGTATATCCTCTGAAAATAACTCTGTGAGTCATGACTGTCTACAATGGGTGAAACACCCGAGTCCCACTGTCTGTGATGTTTTCAGAGTTTTCAGAGTCCTATCTTCAGTTTGTTTACATCGTCAGGACGGCCGGCTGACTCCTCCCCTCACATATAAAAGTTGTTTAATTGAGGGACTAGAGAAAAGAAGAATAACATACTGTACTCACTGCTTAACTGTGTTTCTAGATCACGCTCATTTCAGGTAAATTTACATGCAGTGTGAAGATACAAGCATAATAAAGATTGCTAGCATTAGCATGCTAACACAACAATGCAGTGTGAGTTGTTTTGGTTTCATGCTGGTGCTCAAGGGCGACATCTGCTGGATCAAAAAATCACATATAAAGCCTTTAAAAGAAATCAGAAAGACATTTTTCATTACAAACATGACATAGGAGACGAGTTCAGAGACATGAGAGGACGGCCACATGGCTCACCAACATTAACTCAAATTAAGTAGCTCACAGGATCTTTCAAAACTAATCAACTACATCATCCTGCTAATACGCTCAAGATTTACGAATAATTCACCACTTTCTTTAACGGTACAACCAGGGCCCCAACGCCCCCAAAAAACTGTGAACTGACCACGTCAAACGCGTGCCCAGATGCTTGGCTGACTGCCTGTGAGCAGAGCAGACTGTGGACTCTTTAGGGTTAGGTTCAGTGTGCGTTTAAGAGACTGGGGGACTGGGGGAATGCTGTGCTAGCTCTTCTCCAAATATCTGCCTATCATTTATTCATCCACGCTCCCAGGATGGCTGCTGCTGCCATCATCTGAGGAAGCCATCATCTGAAGCTGCACCTCTCTGCGCCTCTGTCGATCATCCATACACGAGCATACGCATGCTCACTCAGGCACTTTCCAAGCGGTCCCAGAGGTCTTTTAATTTTTGAGAAGCTATTTTTAGAGAGAAAAATAATCGAGGTGGAAAGTTCCATCTGTCCAACACTCTTGTTCCAGCTGCTCCTTTTTAGCAGCAGGCGGAAAAAGGGGGGTGGGGCGCAACCTATCAGACTCAACTGACACAGACAGGATTTTTTTTTTATCATTAGCATTCTGCATCAATAGGATTTTAAACCTGCGGGGCATGTTCCAACAAAGAGAAGGGGTGAAATACATTTTTTTATTACAAATCAAGGGGAACATAAAGATCCTGTTTAAAGCTTTTCATACTTAGTTATCTTTATCTTCATTATACCTTCAAACACACTGTTGATTTAGAACCTTCTAAACATTATGAGATAGCTACTGAATGTAAGTTTAGAACAGGTTTTGCTTTGACGCTTAGATGTTTTCTGGCCTGTAAAATAGTCAAAAACTTCGACCACAAACACAGAGCAACTGAATGGCATGAATCGTATTTGAATGAAAATGGACTCAAATGGCATCATCTAACATAGACGACCATGTAAACAACAAACAGACCAGGGTTGCTATGTCATTTCATGACTGTGTGCAGAGCAACAAGCCCACAGAGATATCACAGGAGAACTTGCCTGTACAGCTTTGATGCAGACATGGATATCATCATATCATGTCATGTGCTAAACTAATACTCAATTGTGTTGTTTTGTGTTTGTGGTTAAGTGCTCCTCGTCCAACTAGACCTTTAACTGCAGACTGGAGTCTTACTGGCTGGACAAGAGAAGCATGGAGACGCTAACATTAAAGTGTGTTAAAGTTTGAAATGTTCTCTAAGATCTATTGTGCACAACACAAAAACAGACACAACTAGTTGAACGTTTCAAAGTCACAACCTCCGCTTGAATCAAAGTGTTGTATTGAATGGAGCTCCGGAACAGTCCCTGAATCCCCCCCCTGAGGGTTGTTCTGGGTGAATCGTTAAGTTTGGGCATCATGGACAGAGCATCTCTGTGTTCATATCGCCAGGGGGATGTGTTGTGACAACAGCTGAACCAATTTGTTTATCAGCAGAAAGCCTCTGCTGCTTTTCTTCTTACTTTAACAAACTTGTTCTTAAACTTTGAGGCACTTCACATTTGAAGCAGCCAGCTCTGCTGTAAGATCGTATTTATTATTCCAGAAGAACAGATTCAACATTTATGGGTAGATGGCTGATGCCTGAGCCGGTCTCTTATGAATTTGACTTTCTCCCTTCATAGTTGATGATTATTTTGTCTTTTCAAGACTTAGAAACATTTATTTTTAAGTACCCAGTGTACGTACACAGCTACAAAAAAAACACACATTCTGGTATGTCCATTATGTTCACGCATATTACTCTTTTGTCTTGTAATATTACAATATGTTTTAAAGGAAAGCAAGATAAATGAAACCATTAAGATATCATTACAATTTTACAATTCTACAGAATTACTTAAAAATCCAAGAAGTTCAGTGTCTGGTAACATAAATCACAGATAGGATCAATCCAGTGAGAGGTCTGACATTAAAAAAAGAGAGGTCAGTTCAAACAGACAAAACAAGTCACTTCTGGACTTTGAACAAACACTGGCAGATCCCTACAAGACATAAAAGGAAAGAAAGAAAGAACTCTCCAGTAAACAAAGTTCTCTCTGTAAAAGTCGGTCAACAGAACAGCTGAGTTTTCCCTGGCTGAGCAATTTCTTATTTCACCGGACTTTTACCTTCACTCATTACAAAGGCTAATAAAGTGATGTGTGTGTGTGTGTGTATACATAAATAAAAGAAAAGTTATTTTTGTGTTGTTACATAAGGCTCTAATAGGATGGAGTTTAACAGCATTGTATATGCTCCGTCTTGCCTTTTTCTGCCAAAATATTGACACGTTCCTTTTTCAGGTGTAGCGTCTTTACATCTCTATAAAGTGTGCTCACATCATGACAATGCTCATGTGATGTTCACTAATGAATAGCTGCTATTTTGTCCATCTTTAATTATATCTCTGAATGCTTACTCTGAAATATAGAACTAGTCTATAGAAAATCAAAAAAAATAACATCACATATCACATACAAGTGAGATTGTTCTATTTTCAATATGTGCCTGATATTTCAGTGTACAACAAATATCAAAAGTCTTCTAAATGCTAAGACAGTGCTTATGAACCGTCACACAATGCATGCTCTCCTTCACAGCAATGCCTCTGTGATCTTTGGTCAGGCTGGTATTTCAGTAATTCGTCCTCCTTTGTATTTGTTTCTAAACAGTAATACAGTTGTAGCACGTCTTTACTTCCACGTTTTTAAAAAAGAGGATAATTGAAACCAAAAGTGAAGCTTCAAAATCCTATAAAGTGAAATCAGTAACTACAGAAAGCAGAAAGACATGGACACTAAAATGTCCCAAATGCTTTGAGCGTGAGCCGACATTTCGACTTCTGGGGAAAATCCATCCTAAACCAGTGCTTTATGTGGTAATATCGGGGATTTGTCAGCTCCAAAAATAGGGGAGGGGGGGCTTTGAGAGACTGAACCATTGGCACAATTAAATTCGAGATACATCTGTTTTTTGCAGAATTGCTGCAGATGGATTGTAAATGATTAGGGCACGTGATAGAAATGACTTTACTTTTCAAAATAATGTTCATATAGCCTACTTTAGGGTGTTCTTTACTTTTCTTTTTTTTAATTATGTGACCAATTTATTAAATATTCTTATTGTCATTAGTGTAGTAGTGTCGGCCTGATATTATACGAAGTGCACTGTGCTTGTGTGTGTGTGTGTGTGTGTGTGTGTGGGGTGGGGTGGGGTGGGGTGGGGGGGGGTTAGGGATTGGTAACGTACACAAGTTTAAAGTGCTACAACTTACCCTTCAAGAAGAAAATGACCACCCAGGCTATCCAGAGATCTGAGTTGTGAAACTTCACCATCGTTCGTAAATGTTCATGCACTGCGTTTTATGGAGAGCCTCTTCAGTGAAACCTCAGCTCCGCTCACAGCTCAATGAACAAAAGTAAGTGTTCCCTCTAAAGAAATGTGACAGACATGATAGCAGTCCGGGTGATACGCAGCGTACGGGCGTACAACAGCATCTCATCTACACACTCTTCAATGTTTCACTGCGTGGAGAAAAACTGCACCAATGGCATTTGTATCAAACCCGCGTCCCTTTCTTTTTGAAGCGCTTCAGGCACTCCTCCTTTCCTCCCGTCCTTTCCTCCCGTCCTTTGGTAGCTCCCGGTTACTTCTTTTCTCCTCGACCGCTCCAGTCAATTTACGCGCGGGTGTAATAACTTAACATCCAATCACCGTTGAAGGACAGAATACCCACGGTCCCTAAAAGTGACCTACAAACAGAACAACCACTGTCTCTAAAAGTGTCCTACACATAGAAACAAACTGGCATCTTTCCGCCCGCGTGTTGCGCTTCATATCTCTCCTCTGTTCTTCTACTGCAGATGAGCTGACCTGGGGGCAAAAAAGTAGCTTTGCAGATATACGACTTCCGGTTGATGTTTTCAAAATAAAACACAAGTGAAGCATGTCGGTGGTGTATATCATAATAGTAGTGATTTGTATATGTTCCTCTCACTCTTCTGTAGCCTGAAATACAATTTAAAAAGGTAATTCTCTCAGAATCAGGAAATAGAAATGACGTTACTTTTTTTAAAAATTGTTTAACATTTTTAAAGTGATATAAGCTATAAATATATAAATAATAGGCTATAGGCTATGTTTATATTTGAAAGACGTGTCATTTCAAAACTTGTCTTGAGAAATTAGTCTAAGATAAAAAAAAATAAAAAAAAGATTACGACCAATAGGCCTGCGTTGATATGAACTACAGGAAACACGTCCAGAATCATTGTGCTGTTATTTTCCACCTCTCTTCCTGTTGTGGTCTCAGTTTGTTTCTGCGCCTTCACGGCGCTCACGAGAGGATGATTGAGATGAGCTCAAGCCTGGCTGTTGCTGGGAGACCGCTGACGCCAGCCGAGAGAGGGAGACGGAGACGAGAGAGGGAGGGAGAGAGGGAGAGAAACGAGAGTGAGAGAGGGAGAGAAAAGAGAGAGAGAGTGAGGGAGGGAGAGAGACAGATTGACGCAAAAGAACGATCACAGAACGATTGACTTAAAAGAATACATATGACTGTGTATGTACTTATCGTATACCCACAGAAATGTCTCGACCCTTTAAAAGGTCTAGTGATCGTGTCTCCCCAAAAACTGCTTAAGGCTACATATCAACGCATTTCTTTACCTGCTCTCAATCCACATTTGTCAGATTAACCAAGTTGTCAAATTGGTACTGCTGGAGGATACATTTTGCTGATGTTAATAAATAATTTGGATTGTGTGAACATTTTGCCTGTTAATATTCTTAATGTAGGCTACTGTTGGTGTAATGTATTTTTTTGCTCTAATTTACTGCACAGTCACATGAGAAAGGATAAAAATACTTATCTCTTGTCCATTAACACCTGCTGTGAGAGTCTACCCAGGGCAAAATCAATTCATGACGTTTGTCCTTCATAGCAGTTTAACAAATTGATGCTTAACCATAAAAGGGGATTCAAATAAAAATAATGAATCAATTATTTCCCTAAATGACAATCATGTTCTGATTGTCAATGCAACATATCAATCATAATGAAAACATATTTGTTATTTTTGAAAATTAGACTGAGCTCAAACGGGATCTTAAACATTAATCGATTATAAAATAGACAACACTGACATCTTGTGGTGGAAAAAAAACACTTTAGTTGAAGAACATTATTTGTTACAGTTACCTTTACTTTATAGAATCAGCATATATGTTCACACAACAGCATCATTTTTTACACCACCATTAAAAGGAAGGAAGGAAGAAAGGATGGTATGACTGGACACTTAAACAAACACTCGTATGAATGATCAGAGCAGGCCAGCCCATGAGGAGGAATCAATCCTAAAATGACACAAATGAAAATGCTGTAATGCAGTGAGGGAACATGATTAATTAAAGAGCAGTGAGTCATAAAATCTAAAATGCCACTGCTCTTTTATGACACAACTATCTTAATATTTCCCCTCCCTTGATCCTGGGTTTGGCTCTTTTTTAATTTGACTTTGCAAGGGAAACGTTCAAGCAAATTTAACCAATGTATAGTACACTTTGTTTCAACAGAATAAAGTCTCAGTAGTTTGTCTCACAGTGATAAAAATAGAAGAAGTTGTACTGGACTGGCTGAAAAACACTTTGCATACGGAAGTATGAACGTAATGAGATGCAAAATGTAAACAGCATGACCACACAAAAGGGAGGAAGGTGTCAGGTCAGACTAAAACTGGCACTGCTGGTATGACCTGTTTTGGAGCCTTCATAAACACACCAACCTTTTGAACAAGGTATGGCAGGAATGTCACCTGTCACACCTTGTGTGCTGCAATTTATTACATCTCAAATTCAAAAGGTTTTAAGACTACAAACCAGAAGTTGAACTAAATGAGTAGGGATCAAAAATCAACACCCTTTTACATCAATCATAAAATAAGCAAGATATCTGCAAATTAACTGGTGTATTGGACCCACCTCATTAGAACTAGAGGAGGATGAGGATGATGAGGATGAGGATGATTTATTTTCCCCCTCCTTCTTCTTCTTCTTCTTCTTGTCCTTCTTTACCTCCTTTAGGCCTTTGTCAGACTTTGACTTGTCTCCATCATCAGATTTTTCCTTACTTTTAGATTTATCTTTGTCACACTTGGACTTGGAGTCTCCCTTGAATAAACAAAAGTTAAATTTGAATAAATCATTAAGAGTGTTGATTTTGTCTTAAAGTGTATTTTTCAGTCCAATATGTGTAACCTTATTAATCAGTAAGTGAACAACTGTATGAGCTTCAGTGGTTTGTGTCAAAGAACTGGTAACTAAAGGTAATGGGAAAAAGATTTACCAGCAACTGTTTTAAAAATCAGTTTTACTTTTATCCAGACTTACAAGACCACCAATCCCTTTAGGAATTACAAGAGTCTTTATAGAATAAAATGCTCCTACCTTGTCCTTATCCTTCTTGCGCCAAGGCCAACTTATCTCATCCTGTTGAGCCTGCTGCGGCTTCACTTCTTCCTCCACAGCTGCACACATTCAAAACAGGTATGAGCAGTGGAAAGGACTCGGTTACACTAAATGTCATGTAGCCTAAATATCTGCAGGCTATATGCCTACCAAAAGAACATGAGTTTAAATAAAAAGCAGTAACCACAGCGGTAATGATGCAGCCAAAAATTTGATAAACTTCACGAGCTTTTCTTGTTTTTAAAGCTATTTAAAGTGCCTAGGCTTCCGCGTCGAAACACCTCATGGAAATAAAGTCAACCTCGGAACATTAAAGCTTGTAGCCTGACAATAAACGTAAAACATTTTGTCAAAGTCAATTTGAGCCTACCTGCCGACAGATTGAAATCCATTGTGTACTTGCCCAAGTAAGTTATCACAAACACTGACGAGATGTTTTTCCATACACATGGGAAACCTTGATTGACCGCTCTTACACCACGCCCCTTTCCCCTCACCGATGAGGTGAGTTTGGGTGATGCACTTATTTCTAATCAGATTTCTTCGCAATTTATCACTTCCTTTCAATTGCTAGGCCTACTTCATGTTTTGGTAACGCCTCCAGTAGCCTAATGTCCGTGAAGTCAGTAAACGTAGCATACTCGTGTGATATTCAGACCAGTGAACTTTGTGTTTTTAAGAGGAAACGTATGATAAATGACGGTGCCATTAAACATTTAAACTGACAACACGTTCATACATTAGGATATTTAATGATTACAAAGAATACAATATTGTGAATTTGAACAGAACAGAAGAAAACGGTTACATTTTGGTAATAGCCCTGCGTTTAGGGGTTTAGGCTACTTATGTAAAGGTAAACCTATTCGTCACACTCTTAAGATATTAAATAGTGAAAAACAGGTCACAAATCTCCAAGTTATTTTAAATTAGTAATTGAATCTATAGGCCCAAGTGTTTTCCTAAACGTGAGTGGAATAATGCAAAATAGAAAATATTTAAAGAAGACTGAATTAAATATTTGGGATTTAGAATCAAGATCATATAGTCTACAAAAAGATTTAGCCCCTTTTCAAACTCAAACATTCTGAGAATCCTCCTCACTGAATATCCTAGCAAGGAATTTTAGCTGGGCCTACTTGGAAAGGGTATACATCCGCCAGTGAAATCAGTTTGACCCAATTATAGAAGTTAGTGAGACTGTGTGTAATTATGAACACTATTAAATCAACATCTCTGTTAAATACATTTTAAGACTTTCTTAAAAGTAAGCCTATATAGCCTACAGATTGTTTGAAATCACTTGTGCATTGTGCAGCAGCCTCTTCACATGCTGATCTAACTGTAGCCTTAATTAGTGATTGGATGCACCTGTCGAGGTAACCACATGTAGAGAAATTCAACATGCATGTGTGACACCGAAATGTGTTGTCACATTTTGTTATTGTATTTGGTTATTTTGTATGAATATTATACAAATGTATCTATGTTTTGGTTAAAGAAGTTAGTTTGAAGCTGTTCCTGTATATGCCACAAGGGGGCAGCACCTCCCCTGCTGAGCGGGCTGCGCTCTGCTTCAGAAGCGAGAGAAGAGTGAACAAGTACAGTCAACTCAATGTGTTTTCTTTGTCTTTTCAGATATTCTTTAAGCTGTAAGCAGGTTCCATCCCGTACCTGTTACACATGTCTCAATTTGTACTGCAAGATGGATTGAAATGTCTGCAAAAATAATTGTTGAATGTTTGGCCCAACAATGATTCAATAATATTCTTCATGTAGAGTTTGAAGAACATTTCTCTGTTTCCTCCTCAGCTTGAGAAACTCTTCATCCTGTTAAAAGTCCTCCTCACTACTCATAACAGTTCTCTTAATGGCTAAGAAGCTTTTTGAATAACTTTTATCTTTACAAGGATGTAGTCTCAACTTTAAGCAAGAAATACTTAAAAAATGTTATGACTCTAATCCGCGAGTCTATTTTCACCGGAGTACGCTGCAGGCACGCGTCAAGCTGGACAGAATATGACAGCTCAGACAGGAAGTCAAACAAGGAAACGCACAGAGCATCCGGTCAATTTCAAAATAAAACAATATTCGGACTTGCGATCGTATTTTTCAACACTTTATCAACATTACGTCAAAACAGGTTCCGAATGAACAACAATGCATCCTCAGAAAGACAAAGCAACATGTTGTTTGCATGTTTTTCTCTTTATTCCCGCCGGATCTTGTAGTTCTCTTGTGATGTGTCATGGGTGCGCTCCGCTGCGTTGACGTCCCAGAAACGGATCCAGTGTGAATGGGCGCGAGCCGTCGACGGAGCAAAACCGTGGCGCTGACGTACCGCGGCTCGCATGGAGTATGTGTGAATTGGGGTCAGCCTTTGATTTAGCCTTATTAGTCTTGTGTTCTAATAAATCATTGAGGTGGTCTGCATAAGGGTCTAACTTTGTGCTGAACATGACAATATTGTTGTTTACATTTATAGATAAAGGTATTTTTCTGTTCATTATGTGTGACAGTGGGTATTTATTCATTCAATGACTTATGTTATCTGACTTGAAATTAAAGGATCCTGTTGTCCCTAAAGGAGCAGTTTAATCAAACAGCAGGGAAAAGATATGATTCAGATTGAAAACCAACCTCCTTATGGTTGTACTGCTGTATCCAGTTTATAAAGGAAGGCAACCACCAGATTTCATTTTGTTTGTTTATTTTGCGTGACAGAGAGTGGGTATTTAAAGGTGCACTATGTAGTTTTGGAAGAGAAATGTGAAAGTTTGAGCTTCTGAGGTATATGTTCATAACTCTATACGCAAACTTTCAGAGGAAAATGTGCTCCCTGGAACACTGAAGATAAAATGATACATGAGAAGTTGTGGCGGTGGGCCCGCAACAGTGAAACCGAAACTCACCTGGTAGTCTTTTAGCTCCAAACTGTTCCAGGGACCAATTTTTTTCTTTGAGTAAACTTTGTGTATTCAGTTAAAGAAAATTTAGCGTTTCATTATTCACTTCTCCGACTTTCAAATGTCACTACCAAAACTACATAGTGCACCTTTAAACATGAAGTGAGTCATGACTGATGTTATCTGACCTGTAATTAAAGGATCCGGTTGGCACTATCCTGTTGATCCTGTTGGCACTCTGGAACCTGTCAGAGAGCATTGTTGGGACTTCATCAATCAGCAGAATCATTGTTGAAACAGAGTTGTCTTGCAAGTTTAGTGTAACTGTGGGAACATGTCAGACCGCATTGTTGGGATTTCATTATTTAACAGAATCATTGCTTGAAGTGCTTCATCCTAATCATCCCAAAGTGATTACCATAAAAACACATGAAGGAAAACTACAACAAGAAAATGTTTTTTTGTTAAAACCAAGGGGCAATCTCCGGTCTCGAAAAATGAAGCCTATGCGGAAGTACAAAAAACTGCAGTTCCTCGAGGTTCCTCTTGAGGCTGGCTTCAGAAGCGCCGGAAGTGCCATAAGCCCACAGCCAAAAAAGCCCGTTTTTACCACAGGAATCAACATGTTTACAGCCTGGTTCAAAAAACGAGATATATCTGATAAGTTGACGGCCCCTTCTCCTCACACTGTGGGGGGGGGGGGTGAATTTTTTTATAACTCATCGGATTTTATTCTATCAAGGAAAACGGCTATGCCCATATTTGGTTGTGTCAGATTTGATTGACAGCTCTGCGCGCTGCATCTGTCGGTCAGGTCAGGAGGCTAACAGCTTGATCCGTCTGATTTCTCCTCTTTCTTACTTCGTTTGGAGAGTTTGTTTAACACATATCTGACAACATACATGGCTTGCTGTGCGGTTAACAGACCATCCAACAAGTTGATGCTTCAGTTTTTTTCGGTAAGTGATATAGTAGTGTTATATTTACTGTATACTTGTGTGTCGGTATTTATATTTACGGACCTAGCTTGTTTAGCATTAGCTTGTAAACCAGTCGACTAACTGTGTAGCTCATTATTTACGGTCAATGGTTTAGAAATGTTTGTTGTTAAGATGTTGTTGTTGAAAATAATGAGTTTGTGTGATGTTAGAAGCTAAAGGTTCATCTCGGTTGTTAACCACAGACTGTAAATATGGTTATCTGACGTTATGATGAATGTTATACTCCACGTAAATGTGGACATTAAAAAACAAACTTTGTGTAGTAATTATCCGTCAGTAACATAAACTGAACTCAACTGAACCTAATGTGCTGTGTAGGTTATAGAGGATGACAGTAAAGTTACATGGTTGATGTAGTGTCTTAAGATTTGAGCAAACTGTTAACAAATTTAAAAAAAAAATGCACTTTGTAAGAGCATCTGTAACCATTAAGAACTATATTAATAACCATATTAATTTTCACTGAACTCATACACAGAATATAGCTGTAGAAATATAAAATATAAATAACATATGGAATGAAAATAAGATTTAAAGCACATAGATATAAAGTATAAGAAATAGTTTGAAGAATACAGCCATGTACCGAGCTCATGTTAATAATAAATGAGTTACTGTATGTTCTGTACTAAAGCACAGAGAGTTGGGACCTGTTAATGATTTAAATAATTCAGATTATATTTGTTTCATGTTAAGATGAAGTACTATCCACAATAAACTGCTTAATTTTTCCTCACAAAATCTGAGACAATTTGATGTGGAATATCATTGTGCAAGTGAGTGAGAGAGCTGAAAACAGCATGATTACAATAATGTTTATCTTCTTAACTTTGAATAGATGTTGATTATCTGAATACTGTACCTTTGTTGTCTGGGTAGTACACTGTTGAATTTATAAATGTGCTCTTACACACAGATGAATACAGAAAAATAGATGAGAACAAAAAAAATGATTTAATGAATAACTGATATTTTCTCTCTTTCTTTGCCATCCTGAAGACCCCTCACTTAAAGTCCATGTTCTCCTGGATCCATGTCACATGCTCAAGCTTCTTCAGAATTACTTTTCAACAGTCAAAGTTCTGGTGAGAGAAGATGGCCAGCAGATAAGACAGCAGTACATGAAGGAGCTCCACAGGCTTCAGGAGGAGGAGGGTTTGCACTTTGGAAGACTGTATTCATGCTGTTCAAATAAAAATAGATCTCCTCCAAACAACTTGCAATCAAACCATTTTCTTCCCATTTTAAAACCCTTTGTCCAGTTTAGATGGGAGAAGTTGATATTATGTGATATAGATCAGGGAGGACTACATTTCTAAATCATTTTTAACTGTGTTTTTATTCACAAGTTATTGATCTTATTTACTCTCCATGTATCTTGATTTAAGAATGGGGCTGTGTTTAAGGGCAAATTTTTGCAATGACTCTGTTCCATCCCACTTTCAGAAATGAACTACATTAGTATTTGGTAAAAGAAAATGTCGAAAGAATAAGAAGTTGTGTAAAAGTAGACTTCCTTCCCTAAGCTATTGAGTTGAGCATTAATGCACATTTTAGTCTTGTCATTTCAAATCTGAAATGTATACTCATAAGTAGACATAAAGGAGTGCATTTATATAGAAATATTTATTTAATCTGAAAAACAACATTAAAAAAAATCTGTTTTTACAGCAGAGATGAACATGTTTACAGCTTGGTACAAAACAAACAAATAGGTGTGATTAGCTCATGTCTCGATGGACACACACTGTATGGGGGTGAATGTTTTGATGACTCATCAGTTTTGATTTGATGAAGGATAAGAGTTATTCACGATAAGGCGTGTAGCTGACCAGCTTGACAGGCGGGCGCGGTGTAATGGTTTGTCAAGAGGCTTAAAACCCGCCTCAGCTCCAGCTCTCAGTCTGTGGGTGTCATCACTCAGGCCATCCGGGGGAGACCTCCCTCACAGTGAGCTGTTGAAGAGAAGCAACCAAAGTCCACCCCAGAAGAACCAACAAATGCAGATGTTGTTGAGGCTCAGGTTTCTTCCTCTGTCTCTGCAGCTCTCTGGGCACCTCGACGGACCAGTCACCAATAATCCACACTGTGTCTATAGGAGAAATACAAAGGTGTTCAATTAATGCCTCAGACAAGACAAAATGTACAGTTAACTACATGTGACAGCTCAGGCTGTTTTTTTGTTATTAGCCACATCTGCAGGAATAATATTGAACAAGGTAGCTGCAACTCATAATAATAGATGCCAGTCTTAAACACTATTTTTTCTAATACTTAGTTTTTGGTGTGAAGCTGACACTGTCCACAGACTCCATGACTTCACGGGGTTCTATAGAAAACAAATGTCTCATAATAAATACAAAATAATTATTTTTCACCTCATCGCTGTTGACATCAGTAAATATAAGACACAGCCATTCCTCTTTTTGTCAGAACAGTAACATGAACTGTATGCTTTGTAATATTGATTTCTTCTGGATGTCTCATATTTATTTACAGTTTATGGATAAAACTTTGTTAATGTATTTCTCTGCTAACACTGACAAAGTCTAACTGCTCTGACAAATAACTAATAACCATGATTGTATATTTAAAAAAGTGTAGTTTTAAGACTTTAATTAAATATTTGAGTTGAATATAATTAGTTTTAACTGTGTTGTAGAAAAGTTAAATGTTAACTTACTGTTTGTAGAGTTTTCTCAGGACGAGCAGGAATAGAGGATGATAGCAGCCTAGCTGTTAGCTATGCTGTCAAGTGGACTGCTAACGTCGAGCTGAATGGGCGGAGTTAAGTCCCGCCGGTCCCGCCTTACTGCTGTCGTTAGGTTGATCCGAAGTTAGGTTGAATCTGCAAATCCAATATGGATGCGGCCGTCGATTGGACTCATTTTCTGCCTATGTAACAGACGGGTCAGGGTTCGTCCAGTAATATTTACAGTCTATGGTTAAAACCCTTAAAGGAGCACTCTTGGGCGGCAGTAGCTCAGTCTGTAGGGACTTGGTTTGGGAACCAGAGGGTCACCAGTTCAAGTCCTGGTATGGACCAAATATGGAAGTTGGTCTGGTAGTTGGAGAGGTGCCAGATCACTTCCTGAGCACTGCCAAGGTGCCCTTGAGCAAGGCACAAAACCCCCTACCACCAACTCTGGAGCACACGCTGTCAGCAT
The DNA here is from genome assembly GCF_963930695.1 of Labrus bergylta. Lineage (NCBI taxonomy): Eukaryota > Metazoa > Chordata > Actinopteri > Labriformes > Labridae > Labrus > Labrus bergylta. The sequence continues at coordinate 960,099 of NC_089205.1, forward strand.
CTCTGTCACTCTGACATCTCTCCATTAGTGCATGTCCATAGGATCCTGTTTGTGCATGTGTGTATATTTCAGCCTATGTGTGTGTTAACAGAGCATAAAAACAGAAATTTCACCTTGTGGGGATCAATAAAAGTAAACCTAATCCCTTATCAAACAACAGGGGAAATGATTTTGACAGTGGGTATTTAAATATGAAGTCATTCATCAACGATGTTTATCAGTCCTGTAATTAAAGGATCCTGTTGGCACTCTTGAACCTGTCAGAGAGCGTTGTTGGGATTTCATCAATCAGCAGAATCATTGTTGAAACAGAGTTGTCTTGTGAATTCAGTGTAACTGTGTGCTGCTAGAGTTTTTTAACCTAAAATGCTCTTCAGTGAGCAAAAATGAAAATCATACTTGATACTAGTACTTTTAGACCAACATACCTACTGTATTATTGTGCTTTTTTCACATCTACATGAAAAATTAACCACAGCTATAAAATAAATCAAATAGAAATAGATTTAAAAAATAAACTTCAGATTGAACTCCTCCAAATTAAAAGAATTCTGAAATAGTTTTTTTTTCTTTAGATTAATTTTATGGGATTTTCTGACTTGTGATAAGAGTGGAAAGAGTCGGGTATTGAGGAGAGACAGAGAGTGGGGAATGACATGCAGATAAGGAGGGACAGGTTGGATTCAAACTCAGGCCTGCATTGTGGACTCCAGCCTGTGTACATGGGGGGTGCAAACTAACCACTTGGCCACTTGTAACAGTTGAAATTATGGAATATACCTTTAAGACATACTGTGTTGCTAAATTAGGGTAGTGACATCACTAGAGGTGGCTTGATTTTATCCTCAAAGTTAGTTTGAGTGGTGCTTCTGCCATGGATGGATGCCTGTAAACAAGCTCATTCTTACCTCTACCTTGTGTTTTTAAGTATACCTGGCTATTAAAGCTGATTCTGATTCTGACACATACACATCGTTCTGCTCGCCCTGAAATCCTTGCTCCACTAGTTTCCTGTGTAACATGTCCTGGACATGCAAAAAGGGGTGAATAACTTTACTATAGCTAACGGAAGCTCACCACCCATTAGTTAACTAGACTACTCTTTCCTAGAACTAAGTGAGAGCTCACTCCCTACCAGCCGCTAGTCTAGTCTTTCCTAGTACCTGGAGCTATGTAAAATTACTCCGCTAACACCCTTTGGAGGACAGAGGACAAGTTATTTCTAGAATAATTAGATTCAAGAATAACCCCTGGTATACGACTCTAGATTACCCCCCGGAGAGGGAATAACTGTAATCTCTCCCCGCTAGGATGTTAGATGTGTATGAGGTGTGTAGTAAAAGTCAGTAGAAGTGTGCCGTGGTGTGACTGCTCAAGCTTACCTTCCGAGGTTCACGGGGTCCTTAAGGGAGACTCCGGTCTTTGTGGTGTGAATGATTTCAGTCAGAAAATGATTTCAAAAAGTTTCCAAAAATGTATTTAAAAAACTTCAAATGATATTCCAAATGCAAATACAAAACAATAAAAGTAAAAATGTAAAAAGTAAAAGTGAAGACCAAAGTCTAAACCCGAGAGTGTAGACACTTGAGGTTTTAAAAGATCTTGGTCTCAGAGACTAAGTCCCAAAACGGGAATTTAAAAGTCAGAGTGACGTGGAGTCCTTTAGAAAAGCCAAAAAAGAACCTCGATCAGCTTTTCGACAGCCTTTCTATAGCCAAACTGTCTCTTTTTTCCAAGATTCTGTAAAACCTCAACAATGCATATTAGCAGAAACCAGATACATCTACAGGTGATACCAAGTTCATATGTGGTTTTAGCTTGAAGACCGGGAACCGGGCAGATTCCCAGAAACGCTATACACCCACGAGTTTGTATGTGGTTTTGCTCAAAGTATGGCACACTTATCCTGACCTCACAGGTGCATAGGCACCACGGATTTGTGCATGATTGACAGGATATGTAAAAGCAATAAAAGGAGTTATGACTATATGACATATGAATTAAAGGATAAAATAATTAAATGATAATAAAAGAAAAAGAACATATATGGTAAAAACAAATTCAACAATTGCCTAACTCTTCCTGATCTTTCAACACCTGTTATGGGCTGGTGACAGCAGAGGGTCAAGTGAAAAGTCAAATAACTTACTTTTGAGTTAAGAACAAATCAGTTTAAATGTTTTTTGCGGTAAAATATTTTATACAGTCATCCTTTTTGTAAACTAGACATTTTAAAGTTGTAAAAGATGTGGCTGTGTTTTGTTCTACCTTGGGTAGGGGTATCTTGAAAACAAACACCTGTTTGGGGGGTCTACTATAGTTACTTATTGTGGAGGTCATGTCCATTACTGCAAGGAATTTTACATGAGTTTGTAGAAGAACCCCCCTCAGTGTGTATTTTAGTTGTGAGTGGTTAGCAATAACTTGCATTACAGTAAACTGAACTTAATATTCTAATTAACATTTTATTTACCCACCATTTTTCCCTACGTATGGCTCCCATTTGTGTGTTTTTGTCATTTTTACTCTGTGTTATGTTTTGAAGTTTTATTGTGTTTATATACAGTATATAGTCATGCTTGGTCAGAAAAAGGTGTGTTTTTAATTTGACTATGCACTTAAACTCAGAAATGAACCGCCATTTTATTAAACAATTAAAAATCACAATTTTACTGTGAATGGAACAACATACCATTACAGTTATATTCTGTAATTTAGTCAAATGTGTCAAATATGTTAAATAATTTGGCACCAGTGAGTACTTCATCGTATTAAATAACGACACAGCAATTTAACATGCTGCATCAATGTAGGTGGCAGAATTCTGCAAACACATTTCAACATAATGTAGTCTAGTGCAACAATACTCCAATCTAAGACCCAGTGATGAACTAAGCAGTGACACTCTGTCATAACTTGTTAGTCACTATTTAGCAAAGCCAAAGCATTTCAGTTTGGGGTCATTTATTCTGTGCCACATAAGAAACATTTCAGCTATACTGAACCTGTGAACCAGTAGAATTTCCCTAAAAAAGCAAGGGTCATACTTATCTATATTGTTGGAGGGTATATACAGTCCTGCAGTCTTTACACCGATATGTGAAACAGGACTTAGTCCTGCTTTGGCCAGGCACATTCCCATGTAAACATCATCAATGGGAAGTAGGGCAGTAGACTTGGACATGTTGTATATGACCAAAGCTGTGTAACCAGATAAAAAGAAGCCCCCACCACCACAGTATGGGGGATATGAGTCTGATTCCTGCACCTGAACTGGAATAAAATACTTGCTCCATGGTATTCTAATTGGCCCAACAGACTGGATCAAATGTCCAGTAAAGAGGTGCTTGCTTCCATCATTGTCCTCAAGGCCTTGGAGATACTTGACCACGTTGTTTGTGTTTACAAAGACGTCATCATCACCATTGAATAGGAAACGTACTTTTGGACAATTTCTTTCCATCCATTCCAGAAAGAGTATCTGCTTCAAGGTGAGGTTGTAAAATGTATCACAGAAGTCCCATTGAAGAATGTCATTGTGCTTACTTTGCTCCAACTTGAGAACTTTGTTCAGTCTTTTCTTCTCAAAACCAGAACCTGTTGTTCCTGAGATGAAGATACGTCTGGTCCATACACCGTTCTTTAACCTCTCATTTGCCCAGGTCTTGCGCAGTATCTCTCTGCGGTCGTGGTTATGTGGAGGGCTTTTGATGACCAGCAGAAGAAAGACTCCTGAGGATTGATCAGCTCCTCTACATTTGTCAGGAAGATCCAGTAGTATGGGAAAATGTCTACAATGTTTATAATATAGAAAGTCTTTTATATGATCAGGAAGTGAGCTGAAGCTTGGGATGTTGTTAGCAGTCATGTTTAGTTCACAACCTGGCAGAAATCATGTCAAGTGTTTAATGTGCAGTCATGACTTCAGAGATATATTATAATTTATAATTCTATAAAATTATTTCATGTATTAATTCTCTGTTTTTAATTTATTACAAATAATTGGAAAACAAATATAAATGAGTTTATTTACTGTGAATAATAAGAAAATGAGCAAGGATACTTGAACTATTTTGTTTCATTCCTGCCTTCAAGAACAACCCCATTTGGTCACCATAGGTAATTTCTCTTCCACTAATAACATCTGTGGTGTACAACAAGGTTCAGTTTTAGGTCCAATTTAATTCTATAACCACATGCTACCACTTGGTCATATTAATGAGTGCCCCAAAATATTGCTTTGCAAATATTACAGTAAACCATTCTTTGAGACCTGTTGACCCTTAGGCCTATAACGTATGTCAGTTGAATTTTACAAACATTTCTGCAACTCAATAAATCAAATTCAGTGTTTATATTGTTCAGTCCACATACGTTAATCAGTCTTAATGAGAGTTGCCTTGGTGCCCTAGCAGCAGCTAGGCTTCTTGTCTGGGTCTGGCTACAAGCTACATATCAACATTGTCATCATCATCTTCCAGCCGGGGTCCGGGAGGCAGACACAGTCTGTATTTTTAAGAATAAACTTAAAACTTTCCTTTTTGATAAATCGTATAGTTAGGGCTGCTGCTGGTGTAGACCAGCTCCTAGTTATGCTGCTATAGGCTTAGACTACCGTGGGAACTGGCACCTTGAGCTCCTCTCTCTCTCTCTCTCTCTCTCTCTCTCTCTCTCTGTGCATATACAGTACATCATATTACTGCATGTATCTATCTGTAAATCTCAGTCACTAACCAGCTACTTTCCTGGGAGCTCTTGAGCTCTCATAGGCTCCTCGAAATCATTGGTTGACGGCCTGCTTTTTGTAACATAACAATGAGTATGGTCTTTTACCTGCTTTTTGAAACATAACAATAAATAAGGTCTTTTACCTGCTTTTTGAAACATAACAATAAGTAAGGTCTTTTACCTGCTTTTTGTAAAGTGTCTCCAGATAGCACTTGGTATGAGTTGACGCTATACAAATAAAAATTGTTTGACTGATTGATTGTTGACTTAAGAGCCAGCTCACAAGCTAATATTATACATAGGTGGGGCCCTATGGCAAAGTACGACATTAACACTTACTCAGCCTGTTTGTTAGTGTTCTGTGGTATTCAGTGGAGTATTTATTTTGTTAGTGTGTGTCTCTGTGTGTTTTAAAGTGTTTTAATTAAGAACTGCCAATAAAGATTACTTGTTATCAGCACCTAAAAAAGCTGGTGATTAATCTGAATTCTACAATATTGCTATATTTTTCAGACAAAATGATGACTAATCACTCATGGCAGAGGTTCTGTGGTTGAACCTTGCAAAGCCTCTTCAGAAAATGTTGATGAATTTGAAAAACCTTTTTGTTTCATTATATCTCAAAAAAGATGTAAAGGCTTGGAAATTTTTTAATATATTGCCCTTGGCTAATGTTGTTTCCCTTTATCAATCACAAAATAAAAGATTTGCTTCTTAATTTAATTGTAATGTACCTATAGAAAATGTCAATAAGCTCAACCTCTTTGAAAGCACATTAAAACTGTGTAAAAGAGTAATCATTTGATCACAAGTAAAGCTATGATTAAAATAACTTTAAATGAACCTTCATTAAATCATGATATTTTTGTGTTTCTATAAATAGAAAAATGAAGCACAACAATAAGACAATCCTCATTCAATGATAATTACCTGAACATTTTGGACGATCAGTGCGGGCGTTTGATAGTCTCTCTCTGCGTCAACAGTCAGATGTCTGCAGGCTGCTACTTGTTTGAGTGTTTGTTAGGGTTTGACACGTTTCTCAGAGTCGTCTTTTGTCCTGCCCTTTCTACTGATAAAGACATAGCAGTCTACAACTATTCAGACTGGTGGCATGGGTAGCGCCCAACGGCTCCTTTTATTCAAACAGGCTGTGTGTCGGCTGTAGCAAGCGTCTTCTGTAATCCCTTTTTTCATGAGTTTTTCCCTAGAGGTATATTATGCAACATTTTAAACACTCATTTAGCAAAACTCAACTGTATCCTAACATAAATCATATTATTAGTTAGTTGACTTAAGTAAAAAAAAGATTCAAGAAAAAAGGTGTGTTGTTCTTCGCTCAGTGTTCCCACTGTTGGGATGGGGCTTCCCTCAACTTGTTTATGTTTCAAATATGTTTCATGAATGATTTTTAATTGAACTGCTCCCTGTCCACACGCTAACCCTACCTCAATGCGGGTACCTAGGAACACTGAGGCCAAGTTTATTATCTTTTGGCTGCAGACAAACATATTGGCAAATAGGATTACTTGGTTCTTACAGTTCTCGGTCTGCCCATGCAGGTTATAATAATAACAGGCAACATACAGGATACCTCTAGGTTATTTATTGCCCTGGGTACTTCCTCTCAGGGGGAACTTATGCATTGGTAGATTACCATTTCAAACAAGCTCTTTCTTATTCAAACAGTTTAATGTACAGGACAACATTTTGACCCCTTTTTTGGGGTAAACTAAATAATGGGTTATTCAGATTGTGGGAGATGAAACTGGTAATTCAAAACTGCCTGAGAAGACAGAGCAGGAATGCATGTAGACGTCGATAATGATAAGACCTTATTGCATTTATCTCTTCATTTGTTTTCCTCAAAGTTTGGAAAAAAAAAACATTCTTACTATTGTCATCAATTTTGTTATGCTCATATAAGCAGAGGCCAATCAGTTCAGTTGACATAGTCAGACAGTAACATGTAGCGTACAAAGAAATCAGCCTACTAAATTACAATTAAAAAAACACAAACAAGGAGCACTCTCGACAGTTAAACACAGTAAAAGGTGCACAACCGTAACAAGACTAGAAAGAGACAAAAAGTCAGCACACAAATGTCCTTCATTAGAGCTGGTGAAGGCCTAAGTGCCAAAATGCATCCGTTGCTGCTGCCGGATAAAAGAAAGCTAAAGGACATTTGTGTGCTAACTTTTTGTCTCTTTTCATTAAATGATAATTACCTGATCATATTGGCAGATCACTGGGAGAGCCCGATTTGTCTCTCTGATGGTAAGTAGTCAATCTGTGCATGCTTCAGTGGTGACATGTGACATCTATTGCCCAATCCAGAATGTTGAGTAGGCGATGGGAATGAAGGAGATAGAAGTTGCTGGCAGGTAAAGATGTCAGAGCTGACTGAGAAGACAGAGTAGAGACTAACAATCATGTGGAAATCATAATGACAGCCTTGGTATTTGAGTTGTAGGACTTAACCTTTACAAACTGTTCATATTTGATGCCTTTACACTATGGTCAGGGTCAAGTTTGACCTGTTCAGAAATTCCTTTATAGCAAAGTATCTTTAAACTGAATACTTTTTAATTACAGATCTTTATAAATGTATAAATAGTCTATTTTGCATTAATTCATGGATGATAAATCCTTATTTAATGTTTCAGAGAGCAGGAAGAGTGTTATTCTGTTTTTTTTTTTTTTAACAACACTTTTCACAAAATATTGTGTCCTATTATACCAAAGACATGAATGTATAACAGCCATAATGATTGAAAAATATTTCACTGTAAATGAAAATGGCAACAACATTCTGGAACTTTTGAGGATTATCATATAACCATGCATAACCTTTACAACTATTAAATGGGGTGGCAGTAGCTCACTTGGGTTGGGAACAGGAGGGTCGATGTAAATCAAGTCTAGAAATTGGTCTGGTATTTGGAGAGGCGCCAGTTCACTTCCTGGCACCTGAATTTTTTTGTTTTTTTTGCTTCGTTTCAAGGTGGGAAAGGGGCTTCAGTTGTTTAGGGAGATAATTCAAAACAGCATTGTAAGTTGGTGAAAGATGGTGTCACAGCCCACCACCTCGGTTAAGGGATGGTGATGTCTTCAAGATCTTCAACCAGTCCAGTTGCCTTTGGATCAAGCTTTGAATTGACCATGAACTGGATGACTGAGCTCCTCATGAATGTTTGGTCAGGCACCCTCTGACCACTGTGACTTCTGTTCTGTGCATCTCTTCCACAGTCAGTGTGTCATTTCAGTGCAATCGCTGCGACCCTTCTCCGCCCCAGTCACCTCCATTACAGCTAGGAGGGGTCCGGATACAGCCTCAGAAACCCACTCCTTATCTCATCCTGCATTCCTTAATCACCACCATCACCAGTGTCTAGACTCTATCCTATCCTGCTGTCGGCCTTATTACCCCGTCGTCATGATGGAGTCCAATTAATACATTTTTATCTTATAATACTCCTGATTATTATAATTACAAGAATTATATGGTAGATTAATTAAACTCTTGTTTTGTAAATGTTGGCACAAATATACCATAATACAATATAATATATATCTTACTTAGGTAGTAAAGTCTCAAATTCAATCTTTGTGGAAAGACTGAACTTGAGCTCCTTAATATTGTAAATAAGTGTATTGTGATAAAATCTCCACGGATAGTGATGACATAGATCTGTTTATAATAAAGAAAACAATTCACTGCATTTGCAAACATTTAACTGATAATACATCCCTTCAGACTGGCATATTCCCAGACAGGATGAACATTTTAAAAGTTATTTCCTTGAATAAAACAGGTGATGTCCACAATGTTATCACTGAATGTTCTTTGTCCCCAGGAGCAGCTCTCTGTATTTAGGAGGCTTTGTGAATACGGCCCCAGCTTCTTTGTTGAAATAATGTTAAATTATTCTTGCTTAACTGGCAGATTTTTAAATTATATCCTGAAATGCAAAATAGTTTTCTTCAATGATATAAATAGAGTAGAGTAAAAAGTAGGCTAATAAGAGTGGAGTAGAAGGCTGCATACAAGTTCTTTCTAAATACCTCAACATTTGACTGAAGTGCATCACTTCTTGAACTGGTTATATTCAACCACTAGTTGTCAAATAAACAATAGCGTTGTGTGTATTATTTTAGTTTTCTCTCTCTCTTGTGCTGCTTCTTGTCTATCACAATAAAAACAGATAAAATGGAAACCTGGAACAGCTTGTCTATCATGTCATATCATAAGTAGCTTATTTAGTTAAAGAATGTTATAATGCTACAAAGATTATTGTAATAATAACATGGAAGAAAACTCAGAGTGACAGACTACAATATGAAGTATACTATTGTTCATGAATTTAAAAAACACTTGTATGCTTGTGCTAACAGTAACCTTTCCATCTAAATGAATCTGTCCGGGGAGAAACACAATCTTTAATCATCTGCTTCGAAGATACATTCTTTACAAGGATCAGACTCTTCTTACTTTTAAGAAATGGAAAGGTAAACCAGTCTATTATAAATTAAATATAGACACACATACCACAATATGAGCTCTTCTTCAAACAAATATATCATAACTGTTTTATTCCACAAAGAAAGCATTGTGAGCTAATGCATTTGATCATAAATTTACATTTCAACCCAAAATATAATTTTCTTAATTTTGTATTTCTTCAACATCTTCTCATGTCACAATGCATCTTTACCCAGTAACCTGAATCCCACCACAAACCACACAATAACCTTTTCCTTTTATTTTGTAAGTTGAGCCATAATATTTGTTGTTGTTTTACACTCAACATCCACTAATGTTATGTGAGCAATTCTTTTTTTTTTTGTAATTAGGTAACATTTCTTTTGATCTATGATATGGTATTATTGGTAAGGCCTGGGGCCTCTCAGTAGATCATAAGAGGTGAGGTGAGGGGTGGAACGGGTGCCTCCATCTCCTAACCTTCTTGGACTCCCCATCAGCGACTCCATGGGGCTGGGAGGTCTGCGGATGGAGCCCCGATCTCCAATACTCAGTAAGGAACTAGGGACAGAGGTTTTAGAGACTGCTGAAGGGCTCAAAGGATCCAGCTTCACCATGGGTTTGGAGGGGAGGGACACATAGGAGACAACTGAAGCACTACCAGGCTTAGAGCTGCTGCCACTGTCAGCTGAAAGTCTCCCAGCATCTGAACCTGGAGTTTCCATTTTTGGCTCACAACTTTGATCACCATCATCCTGGAATGAAACCAAAATGAACATCAAACATGAAGGATACATGAAAGCAGAGTCAGAAAGATGTTCACACAACATTCAAACTGGGCCCCAGCTCCTGGGCTCACCGTCCCAGAAGCACACATTCACTGCTGGTGTGTACATTTACCGCACGTCATAGATGTATCATAGAATGGAAACAGCACTGGAGGCATGTAGCAAAACAAATTTGACTTCCATTATGTCTACAAACATATCTCTATATCTGCATTGTACAATTATTCAAGGACTTGTATTTGGAAGTTGATGTACTGAAGAAATAATAATAACACACTAATTTATAGAAGTCTCTTTCCCAATGGAAGCTTATGGGATTAAGTCTTTTTGGGCCTAAGGGCATCATGTGACGCTCCAACACCAGGTTGGGCTCACTTCCTTGGTGCTTGATGTACAGTTGCAATCAAAATTATTCAACCCCCATTGCAAATTAGGTTTATTGGCAAAATTTACAAACTTTCGGCTCTTTGCAATGAACAAACCAAACAACAACAATTTTAAGAGCTTTAGACAATTGTTATTATTATTGGTTTCAATTAGTTCCATCAGGTGTGCCTGAAACACATCAAATACCTGGTCTGACAAGGAGTTTGTTGACAGTGACAATTGGTTGCATGTGAGAAACATGGCTAAATCAAGAGAATTGTCCAAAAAGGTAAGAGAAGAAATCATTGTCTGGCACAAACAAGGAAAAGGATACAAAAAGATAGCAAAGGCACTGAATGTTCCTAGAGATACTAGAGTTGGAAGCATAGTTCACAAGTTTAAAGCTAAAGGAACTGTGGCTACACTACCTGGACGTGGCAGAAAGAGGAAGCTATCAATGGCTGCCGTCAGATTCCTGAGAAGGCAAGTGATCAAAAACCCTCGAGTGACTGCAAAAGACCTGCAGCAAGACATGGTGGCAGCAGGCACTGAGGTTTCTGTTTCCACAGTTAGGCGCATACTAAACGCTGAAGGTCTCCATGCCCGAACTCCAAGACGTACACCACTACTGACCCAAAAGCACAAAAAAAGCCGGCTCCGATATGCTAAAAACCATATAAATAAGCCACAGAAGTTTTGGGATTCTATTCTGTGGAGCGATGAAACCAAAGTGGAACTTTTTGGGCCTATGGATCAGCGGTCTGTCTGGAGAAGGAAGAATGAAGCATACACTGAGAAGAACACCCTGCCTACAGTGAAGCATGGCGGGGGCTCTATGATGCTCTGGGGCTGCTTTGCTTCCTCTGGCACTGGCAACCTTCAGCGTGTAGAGGGAAAGATGGATTCAATAAAATATCAGGAAATTCTAGGAGAAAACGTCATGCCATCAGTGAGGAAGTTGAAACTTGGTCGTCGTTGGACCTTCCTACAGGACAATGATCCCAAGCATACCTCAAAGTCCACCAAGGCTTGGTTTCAGAAGAAGTCCTGGAAGATTCTGGAGTGGCCATCACAGTCGCCTGATTTGAACCCCATTGAAAATCTCTGGTGGGACTTGAAGAAGGCAGTTGCAGCACGCAGACCCAAGAATATTAGAGAACTGGAGCAAATCGCCCATGAGGAATGGGCTATGATTCCTCAGGAACGCTGCCAAAGGCTGGTGTCTGGCTACGCATCACGTTTGCAGCAGGGCATAACAGCAAAAGGGTGCCCTACGTAGTACTAAAGATGCTTGTCATAAAGGGGTTGAATAATTTTGAGACTGCAGCAGGCATTAAAAGTGGCATTTTGTGTTGAACTTAGAGAAACCACTGATATTATTAGTTGTGTTGAGCTATGTAAATTGTGCTTTTTTGATTTGTTCATTGCAAGCAGCTGAAAGTTTGTAAATTTAGCCAATAAACCTAATTTGCAATGGGGTTGAATAATTTTGATTGCAACTGTATGTACTTAAACTTCAAACTACCGTGCACTAACACAAGCTAACCACTGGTGTTTTGTTGTGTTTTGTGGTGTTCAACAGAAAGCAGGCTAACTCCATGCAGTGCCTGAACGCTAACTCAAGGTTCCCCCTCACTTTAGAACAAGCTTTATTTGCTCGCTTGCTTAAATATTCTCTGCAGCTATGTCCATGTCAGTCAGTTGGAATCGCCTCCAATTGCTGAGTTAACACCATAATATCAAGAAAAAAACATATTATCTTTTTATTACAGTCAGTTTCACTTTCTGATCCTCCTGAACTCTGAAGGCCACACACAGAAGCAAAAAAATAATAATTTACACCTCAAATGGCTCATAGTCTGCTGATTTTAACATGTTATAAGAAATGTACCTTTTTATTTTTCTTCTTGTCCTTCTCTTTTTCATTTTCCTTGTTGCTGTCACTGGAACTATCAGATGAACTTGATGACTTAGAGCTTGAGTCCTGCAGAAAGATAATACAACCCTCTATCATCTATAATAATAAATAAAATATAGAAGCATTCATTTGTTCTTCTTGAGCACAATTTAACTTACCTTCTTCTTGTCCTTCTTCTTCTTGTCCTTCTTCTTGTCCTTCTTCTTCTTGTCTTTCTTGTTTTTCTTCTTCTTATCATCATCACTACTAGAAGAATCCGAGTCCTTGATAAAGTAAATGTATTTCTTGAGTAAATTAATTACTGCATTGCTGTTTTACCCCCAGAGATACCCCATTCAAAACACTTAAATATAGTACTATGAAGTACTGTATAGTAAAAACATGTTCATTAACCTTCTTCTTCTTCTTTTTTTTCTTCTTTTTCTTATCATCATCACTGGAGGAATCTGAACTAGAAGAATCCTAAACAGACAAAAAGATCATTATTTGCTTTTGTTTTAAACATCTGGAAATGTAGAGAACATCGTCTTCTTAAGTGAATCCACATTTTGACATTTTGCCACTTTCACTGTGTTTGATATGTTTTGGACATTTTTGTTAAATTTGAAGAGTTTACATTGTAAACAAACATTTTCTTTGTTACTCAAATGATCAACTAGATTCTTGGAATGGAAGTTGATTGATTTGTTCTTACCTTCTTTTTCTTCTTCTTATCCTTCTTTTTCTTCTTCTTCTTATCTTTCTTCTTCTTTTTCTAAAGAATGTAGACGATTAAGTGTTGAGGAACAACCTCGTTAAACTGAGTTGATGTGGTTGACAGATCTCACCTTGTCATCATCACTATCAGAAGAAGAGGAAGATGAACTTGAACCAGAAGAGGTGCTATCATCAGATGAGCTGGTCTTTAAAAAGGAGTTTGTTTTTAGTTAACTTTAATGAACTACAACATAGACAACTGAGCTGTCTTTGAAACAACACCTTTACAGCTTTTCAATATTAAAACGACTTCTCAAATGTGCTTTACCTTCTTCTTCTTCTTCTTCTTCTTCTTTGACTTCTTTTTCTTCTTCATCTTTTCATCATCAGAGGATGAGGAATCAGAGGAGGAAGAGCTGGAATCCTGTATAGTTGTAGAGAGAGAGAAAACAAAAAGAATGATACCATAAAGCTGCAAAACTACAGTCAATGCAGGACCCTAACCCTAATGTAATATTAATGTCAATCATTTGCAGATTTATTGAACCTTCTTCTTCTTCTTAGTCTTTTTCTTCTTCTTTTTCTTCTTTTTCTTGTCCTCTTCACTTTCAGAAGATGAAGAAGAGGAGGAAGAGCTGGAATCCTGTAGAGAGAGAGAGAGGGAGAGAGAGATACAGAGGAAGAGAGAGGGAGACAGAGAGAGCGAGAGAGAGAGAGGGAGAGATAGAGAGGGAGAGAGAGAGAGATAAAGAGAGAGAGAGACAGAGAGAGGGGTGAGAATGACATAACACCACACAGCATACACCTACAAACAATGCTAAACTATACCTTACAAAATTCCCAAACAGAAAAAAATGATTGTAGGAGCCAAAATGCTTGTTTTATTTGATCCTTGCAAGAAACCTAACAGAACACTATGAATTTGTATGAGTGTAATTCTGACACTGAACACTAGGTGGAGTCTTGACTTATGCTGTGCATAAAGCCGAGGCTCCAGGTAGTTGGATTCAGGTGTGTTTGGAGGCATATAGTTTTTTGACCGTGTCGGGTTGACTTGGATGTAACAGTTTATGCTTTATGATGTATTGGACAGAATGGGACATTTATTTGCATTAGTGAACCCCGATAAACAGATTGAAGACTCTATTGGAAAAGAGTATCAGACATTTGTTTGTTGCAACGCCAGGTGCACGTGTCCGGAAATAGTTCCACAGCTCACATCTCAGTGGTGACTGCTTTGGACATTATAGGGTTTGTTTTAAAATGGTTACCACATTAAGTCAAAAAACTATATGCCTCCAAACACACCTGAATCCAATTACCTGGAACCTTGGCTTTATGCACAGTATAAGTCAAGACTCTTCCTAGTGTTCAGTGTCAGAATTACACTCAAATACAAATTTGCAGTGTTGTGTTGGGGTTTCTTGCAAGGATCAAATAAAACAAGCATTTTGGCTCCTACAATGATCATCAATAAATGAAGTGTCTAAATGAAATGACAGACATTATGAACCTTCTTCTTCTTCTTCTTCTTTGTCTTCCCTTTCTTCTTTTTCTTGTCATCTTCACTATTAGAGGAGGAAGAAGAAGAGGAGGAGGAGGTACTGGAATCCTTCAGAGAAAGAAAGATAAATAGAGAGAAAGATAGAGAGAGAGGTGAGAAGGACATAATACAAACTAAAAGAAAAACATAAGTAATGCAGAGAGCCAAACCTTTTTCTTCTTTTTCTTCTTGTCATCTTCGCTGTCTGATGAGGAGCTATCAGAGCTGGAGCAGTCCTATATATCAAATGAAACATCCACAAACATTATTATCTCTAAATAAATGTATAGAAAATATGTTTTTATTGTGATGCCAGGTTAAACAATCTAAGCACTGTGACTTTTGTAAACCTTTTTCTTCTTGTCTTTTTTCTCATCTTTGCTGTGTGAACTAGAATCCTGTTAAAACACATTAAGTGTTTTTTAAACAGAATTAATTTTGATCCTAATTGTTATGTAACATAAATCCACCATTCAGGAAATGTTGTGATATTACACAGGTGTGATAATTGAATGATACATTTTCTGAATACCCTTTTCTTCTTTTTCAACTTCTGCTTCTTTTTATCCATCTCCTCTCCTCCTTCTCCCTCGTCATCGCTGAGGTGGCCGTCCTCAGCAGTACCAGGCAATACCTGCAATCCTTCCCCTGGACAAGAAAAATGATCCCAACAACAAATCAAAATACATTTTCAAGCCTCCGTCAGATGCTTGATTTGTGTAAGAGTAAAACACTTACCAGCCAATGTAGAGGAGAGTTTGTCTTTGAGCTCCTTCTTGGCCTGTCATTACAAAGAGAAACATCAATTTCTTTGAGTGTTCTTTATGTCTTTATATACTGTATCTGTTGCAGAATGACTTAAACCTCAAGGAGCTGCTGTCCTTAAAAGTTTTTAAATCTAAAATGAAAGTCATGGAAGCAGATTCTACAGGATGTCGATGTTTTAGCTCGGATGTTTGAACAACTGATTCCCAGATATGAATTTAATCCAAAATGTTGTGCTTTTTAAATTGTACTTTGTCTCTCTTTGTATTTCCGTCTGTAACTTTGTGTTTTTGCTGCTACCTGTCTTGGCCAGGTCTCCCTTGAAAAATATGTTTTTAATCTCAATGGGACCAACCTGGTTAAATAAAAATAATAAAATATACAGTAAGAGTATTTCACCTTATCTGTGTCCTCATCTTCCTTTTTATCTCCTTCAGTACTTGGTCCTGCAATCTCACCACCTGTAAAATGGACCAACAACACCACATTAGTCTCATGGAGTGTGATTGTTTTTCACATTAAAGTGGAAACACTCACCAGCTGTTGACAAGGCACTAACACTTTTGGGTTTCTTCTTTCCTTCATCCTGTGAAAAGCAGAAAAAACATCAAGCAATAATCAATACAATGCTGTGCATACTGTAATTACAAAGACAGATCTGAGTCTACAGAGCAGGTCTTGACAGGGGAACACATGTTCAGTGTGTTTAAATGTTAGGTAGGTTGTCTACCGTTACCCCCCCCCCCCCCCCTTCCA
Organism: Labrus bergylta; assembly: GCF_963930695.1. Lineage (NCBI taxonomy): Eukaryota > Metazoa > Chordata > Actinopteri > Labriformes > Labridae > Labrus > Labrus bergylta. Next base: position 976,142 of record NC_089205.1, read on the forward strand.
AATACATTTGAGGATTATACTTCATAAACAAAACAAGAAAGGGAATTACCTTATCCTTCTTTTTCTTCTTCTTCTTGTCCCTTTTCTTCTTCTTTTTCTTCTTATCATCATCACTTTCAGATGATGAGGATGAAGTGCTAGAATCCTACGTCAACAGAAAGCGTTTTTTAATCTCAAATCAAAGAGAAAGAATCAATTTCACATTCATGCATAAATATGTGCAACATTACTATTTAATCCAACAATGTGAATTGATCAGAACATACATCACAAATAGATATTAAATTAAATATATGTTAGTGGGGCCCTGGTGGTTCAGAGGTTAGTGTGTGCGCCCCGTGTATGGAGGTTGTGGTCCTCCAAGTGGGTGGGTTCAAATCCGGCCTGTGGCTCGTTTCCTGCATGTCATTCCCCACTCTCTCTCTCCCTGATTTCTAATTCTATCCACTGACCTATCTCTACATTAAAGTCACAAAAATAAAAATAATATCTTTAAAAAAAATAAAACATATGTTAACATATGTTAGTATGTACACACTTCTTACTCATCCCAGTTTCTTTACACTTTTCTTTTCTGGCCTCATTGGATATAAGACAAAAACCATCCACATTTATTTACCTTCTTTTTATCTTTCTTTTTTTTCTTTTTCTTGTCTTTTTTCTTCTTCTTTTTGTTATCCTCACTGTCGGAAGAGGAGGAGCTATCAGAAGAGGAGGAGCTATCTGAAGAGGAGGAGGAGCTGGAGTCCTGTGGAAGAGTGACAATTACATTTACACAGAGGTAGAACTAACAGATCAGACAATTAACACCGGAGACATGTCAAAAGAAATGAACCTTATTTTTCTTGCTCTTCTTTTTCTTGCTCTTCTTCTTCTTCTTCTTCTTCTTTTTCTTCTTCTCACTCTCACTGTCAGAGTTTGAACTGTCAGATGATGAAGAATCCTAGGACAAGGGAACACAGTAGATCATCAGTAACAAAAGTTTTAAAAAAGCAGTTTTTTGGTTCTATGAATAATTAAGTGAATTTTCTAATACAGGTTTAAGTCCAAATTCTTAAAAAGGTTTTTGACTTTATTATAAGAAAATATTACCTTTTTCTTCTTTTTGTCCTTCTTCGTCTTCTTCTTTTTCTCCTTTCTCTTGTCATCATCATCATCTGCAGAGCCACAATCCTTCAGAAAGAAACAGAGAAATGCTCTACTGAGGAGTTGAAGGCTAAAAAAGAGTTTACAAGAGGACTCTGATAGATTCCTCTCTTACCTGGCTCACCTTCTCTCTAGACTGCTGATCCATTTGGCCATCGGGACCTAATAGACAATTTAAATATAAAACATGTGTTTGATCGATCAATAATAATTCTGTTTTAAAACATTACTTTGTAAAAATATGACATTAACTTTCATTTTTGACCTTTTTTCAATTTTTTGGACTAGAAAACCATAAAGCTGATATTTATTGTAAATGCTAAAGCTGTGTTTCACATACCAGCCTGGGATATGACCACACTGTCCCAGATATACTCTTTCTTCTTCTCCTTTTTTATCTTCTTGTCTCTTTTTTTCTTCTTGTCATCCTGCAAGAGAATGTGATTTTTTAAATAACTATATGCTGTGTTTTATAGGTTTTTATACCATGTCCATGTGTTACATTTAGACCATGAATAAAGTTGAATCATCAGGGTTGGCTGTCAACTATAAGGTTAATACTCAAGAATGTCTCTGATTGTCTCTGGGCCCTCCAGGAAGCTCATAAAGTTGAGCTCCTTTCATGTATCTGGATCCTAACAGATGATATGTACAGCATGAAGAATGGCAAACAAATCTACACACATAAAGATTACATACAGTCATATTACTAGTAAGAAAGCATTTAAGCAGGCTAACACATCTGAGGTTTCCCAGCATTTCAGATAAAGTGTCTTAAACCACACACCTATATTGTCACGGCTGTGGTTATAGGCTTTTCACACATTGTCATTGGGTGTTAACCTCACATGTCAGTTACAGCCAGCTATTAAGATTCAGGATAAAGGTGCCTCCACCCAGAGCTCAGGGCCAAAGGAATTCCAGGGTTATTAACATGTACTCTCTGTTGTTTTGCTCAAGGGATTTTTTTTTTGGTCATTCTTGATTCTCCAGATTTTCTGATAATGCCTTTAGAAATGTAGACATCACACAATGACCTGAGCCACTTCAACCTTAACAAAAGTAAGGTACTTGTCCTTCGATGATTCTATATTCATGGATGACTCAAAAAAAGGGGTGATAAGATTTTCCCCCAACTTGCTCAAAATGTTATATTCCATTTTAGCCTTTCTGATTTTTTTATATCTGATTTTCTAAAAGTCCAAGGAGATATATCAGCTGCTTGTTTTAAAGAACTTAACTTAGTCCATGCCTGAGAAGAGATTTCTGTAGTATGTACTATAAAACCATCATGCCTACACCCTTATTAACATGTCTTAACAAGCATTAGTTTTACTTCAGTTGAAATCATTTTGTGGTAGTGGTTGTGTTATCAAGGTTTAAGTCCCTGCACAGTTTCCTTGTCAGGACATCTCAGTGTGTTCAATACAACTATACAGACATATACTTCTATACAACTACAGATGCCAAAACCCACAACTTACTTCACTGTCACTATCTGAAGAGCTACTAGAGGAAGAGGAAGAAGAGGAGGAGGAGGAGGAGGAGGAAGAAGATGAAGATGACGAGGATGAGCTTGAGTCCTGTTGAGAAAAAAAGGAGAAGTTATTGTTTAGTTCCGTGCACACATTGAATATATTTTCTCATAGTCCACTGAACAGCTACTACATTACACCTTTTGTACATTTTGTGTTTTTTATTTTTATATTTTACATTTTTAAATGCTATTTTATATATTGTAGTATCTTCTTATTCTGTATTATTTAAGTTGTTGCTAGTTCTGCTTTATTTCCTTGTTAATTGTTTAGCACCAATACACCAAGTCAAATTCCTTGTATGTGTAAATGTACTTGGCAATAAACCCTGATTCTGATTCTGATTCTGATGCTAACTGCCCTTGGTGAGGAAAGTGTTTGAGAAATCAAACAGAATGAGGCATTCTACAAACACAGTGGAGAGAGGCTTTGTTATTGGTGCTTAGAGAATGCGGTGTACATGGCAAAAGGAGGGTTGCAGCCTCAAGCACCCAGCGACTATACAAGAACTAAAGCAACACACAGAATCACACAGACACACCCACTTCAGCTATGAGGAGAGGCACTCACTGCAAAAGGAACAGTTGATCTGCAGATATGTAATCAATCACTCAATATAATCACATCAATGTCATTAGTTTTGAGTTCAGCCCTCTTTGCACTTCTATACTTTTTCAGAATCACAAACAAAGCAACTTTACATATGCTCCCTATAAGAGCCAGAGGATCAAGTGACTCTGTGTAGTGATTTCATCTCACTCGGGTTAGGTAACTGCCATACCCTGTCCAAATGTAATCTATTCAGTTTTCATCAGTGGTACTTCCCAAATAATTTAAGAGCTTCTCAATAGTGGCAAAAAACAACAACAGTGTATAGCTTTAAAAGACACATACCTTCTTCTTCTTCTTCTTCTTCTTCTTCTTGAGCTTCTTCTTCTTTTTAGCTTTCTTGCTGTAACCCTCGTCCTCACTGTCCGAGGAGGACAGAGAGCTGTCAAATGAGTACAACTGCTGGACAAAGACAGACAAAAGGCTGAGCAACTGAGTGAGTAACTTTAGAATCCAATAAAGTGAAAATAATATTAAACAGAACAGATTAGCATAGAAGACACACTTAGGTCTTTAATCCAAAACATAGAAAACTGTTGAAAGGAAGCAGGGCCTACATTTAATGGTGATAAGGTAAAATAGGTCTTATCAGTTTATAAATGTCTCTATTGCTCACCTGTCCATCTCCTGTTACTGTCGGATGTCCGGGTTTCATCTGGTCTCCTTCCACAATGCCGATGTCTACAGGCTCTGTGACCTCAGCAGGGGGCTGCAGACCACCAGTCCGCAACGCTGCTGGTTCTTGGTTACCTGCAGCGCCTGCAACACCTGGGGCTTTCCATTGAAGGATGACAGGGTTAGTTGTGTTGGTCATCTGGACAGCAGTTAATCTGATCTATTATAGGAGTCCCGAAATCCAACAGATGAGTTGCAAGGCTTTATGCAAACTATCAATATTTCTAGTCCGTTCATGTTGCAACCATTTTACCTAAAGGCAAATGGATAAGGCTGCACTTCCTCAATTTCCCACTTCCTTAACTTGACAGCGAACTTTAACCGGGAGAAAATTATATAAACTTGCAAAAAGATGCATGCTGAATGATGAATCTTTACTGCGCTTTGCAACCAGAACCAATTTGACAAAATCATTGCAAAGTGCCACACCTTAAACAGAATGTGACTTTAGAGAAAGTTTATTTATTTATGTTTTTAGTAATAATGGTAATTCGTTAATGGAAAACATCTTTAACAAAGCTATTACGAGACTTCCATAAGCCCATGTTCTCCAAATAAAAGAAAAACAAGACAACAAACCTTGAGGGAGGGGGGGGTCCATATCTCTCCGGAGAACAGCGTCTTCTCTGACAGACCTACCGATGCATAAAGGTGTGTGTGGAGGTAGATAGTTGTAGGGTGTGGAGCAGGGAAAGTGTGAACATAGCCACAATGATAGACATTTCCTTTTAAACCTTTCAAAATCAAACCCACTTTGAAAGAATACGTATCGGTACTAACAATAACTAACCTAATAGACTGATCGTTTTTATAGGTTTATAGGTTTTAATAATTGAATTGTTGTTTGTGACACCACAACTGGCGCCTTAATAGCCCGTTTCATTAGGCCTATATCAAATCTGTTTTATTTTGAAAGCAACAACGACTTACACCCTGGGATATATGACTGTTATTACGAAGTTATGTCCCATGCAAAGCTGGTATGGCTGGTTTACCTGTCACCGACAGGTAAGACCTGTTTCACTGCAGAGTTAGAGCAGAACGGTACAGGGTGCACATTCACTAAGGTGTGCTTAAAGGGTCAGTGGGCCTACAGCAGTAATTACAAACATTGTTACACAAAGGCTAAATGGGCCGAATGAAAAACAAGAACATGCGCTCATGGGTTAAATATCATATATGTTGCCCTTAGTTTCAAGCAGCTGATAGACTGTTATCAAAGTGGTGTGAGCGGGGTAGTGATGTAAGACGGAGGATAAGGGCCACGTTAAAATATGTTTTTTTCGAGAATAAAGTCAAAAATGTACGAGATTAACGTCGTAAATTTACGACTTTAATCATATCTTTACGACTTTAATCATATCTGATATATACTTTAGTCTATATGAGAAGAGCAGCAGCATCCTGTTCTCAAATGACAAACATGGAGCATCTTGTCCTAAAGGTTTCACTAATAAGGAAATAGGATACTTCCTAGTGTAGTCGGTAAAAACAGTTGAAGAGAAGTTTTCACTTCAACTTGAAAGACTTTGTTTATCTGTAAAATGATAAACAAGACACAAACTGTCTCTGCACATGAGACACTTTAACAAGGCAGACAGATAACAGACACAAATAGTTGTGTTGTTTACTTGTGCAGATATGAAACTACACATGCTTTTGACACATCATCATCTTCGCATTGTCATAAAATATCAGCACCCTGAAAAGATTCTGCAAAAAACTGAAGAAAGAACCACACTGACTGGGAGGAAGCTGTCTGCAGAGGAAACGACTTTAAGAGTTCTACTTTCATCATTTTTGCGAGGCTGGTCTTGAACTCGTACATTTACGAGTTTAAACTCGAAATTAAAAAAATAATGTTTTTAACGTGGCCCTAATCCTCCGTCGTAGTGATGTGTTCCTTTGGTCTATAGGACAATCATTCTCAGATACAAAAAGGTTGTAAATCAATATGCTGTTGCATCGCTCACCCCCCCCCCCCCCCCCCCCCCCCCCCCCCAGTTGGGGTGAGCGTAGCTTTCAACTCAAAACTTTGTATTTTGTTCCCTTCAAGGTTCCGTAGTTGAACCGCCTCGTTTACCAAGGATTGCGAAGACCCCGTGTACTTCCGCAAACTGGACTCAAAGCTCAAAATAAAAGGCTCCAGCATACTACACGAAGACAACAACAACAACAACAACAACAACATTACAGCGAAAAGCAACAACCACTTAGGATAAATATATGTGTGAATATTTTACATCTAAAGTAACCTCCACATGATAGCTGGAAAACGATACAAGAAAATGAAAGGATTTTATTTTGAAAAGAATACGGAAATCATTCTTGTAATATTGTTGATTACTTGATAGCCGTGATTCGAAGTTGTAAAAGTATTACATAATTATTTACTCTGTTTAATACCTGAACTCGATGAATTAAACTGTCATGTAGATAAACTAACTGAATAAGTGACGCGTTACCCACGGGGGGAGGGGCTACGCTCTACGTCATGGACCTGTGGATATGGACATACACTTTATGTAAAGTCACTTTGTGAGCCATGATAACTAACTACATGTTGGCCTTGATAGACTCTGAAGAGTAGGTGTCTCCTGACTCGCCACGTTGAACCCCACGATGTCCACACCGCTCACCGTGACACTGCTCGTCGTGTTTTGGGTCAGGTGGGGTCGGTCCGGTGTTCCAGAGTCCCCTGGTCCACGATGTGACGATGGAAAGGTAGGACTGTAGGATCTATCCTAACCCCTTGGTGAAGGATATAAGTAAAGATCAGTCATTATAGGCAGCACGCGCTCAATTTCACGTGTGTGTGTGTGTGTGTGTGTGTGTGTGTGTGTGTGTGTGTGTGTGTGTGTGTGTGTGTGTGTGTGTGTGTGTGTGTGTGTGATAGCTGTATTTAGAGAGGGACCTTCCTGTGGGTGATGATCATTGGGACTGTCCAGTGTCCAGTCAGGTAAATGTATCACCACATCATAATGAACATCAAGTCTCTGTGGTTCAAACAGACTATAACTAAGATGAACATGTTGTTGTGGTAAATCCTGTTGTTTAAATCAGGTCAAACAAATCATTAAAGAACATAAATAGACAATACACGTACATGTAGGCTTAAAGCTGTTTTCATCTCTCATAGGATACTTCACAGAGACATCCCACTGTCATTGACACATCGTATGATCCTGAGGTGAGGATACTTTTCAAATTACTTTTCACAACCTTTGACTTTCTAACAAGAATGTCTATTTGAACATAGATATCCCTACATATTAAAGTACAATGTGGTAACACTCAGTGACACATTTAATATCTCAAATGTTACACTTATTCCAACAAACACAACATAAGCCTTTTTAAAACATGTTTTTGTTGATGTATTGAAATGTGCTTGTTGAAGCCAGAATGGAGTCAATGTGTGAGTAATAACTGAGTGTTTACCCAGGTATGTTCGATGACTTATCATATGATACATGTTTCTCCATTGCAGCCAGCCAGGCACTTCTGTATGGATTCATCTATTTCATACAACTACACCATCCCAAACAGGCAAGAAAATATGCTCTGGAGACTGAGTCCTGTATTCTATCAAAGTGAATATTGTCAAGTAAAGAGACACTGATAACTATAGTAATAACATCATATATAACAAAGTGCTCTTTTTGTAAAGTGTCTTCAGATAACATTTGTCCTTACACATATTCCTGCCTGGGCTTTTGTAGATATTAAGATGCTTCTCTGTGTATTATGTTGCAGTGGAGCTTACAGACCAGTACGAGCAGAGAGTGGAGAATACTTGTATTGTCCTCCTCAACGCTGGCTCAATAACTTACACGTAAGTTACAAAGTCAAACAGCACTTGTTGCTGCATCAGCATTTATTTTCATACTGCTAAGTACCCTAAATGAATGAACTGACTTTTCTGTTCAGGGCATCTGCAAAGAGACACATCAGCTACACAGGCAATGACCACATTACACATACTGTATCAGAGAGATAATCATGTTTCTCTTAGTTTAGTAGCTAGATCCCTTTTTTTTTAAATACAACCGCTCAACGCTCTTCATTTAGAAAGGTTGATTGTATCATTTTTACAGCAACATTTTTTGTACTTCTGCTACCATAAGAAATCAAAGTAGTCAATATTAAATTGTAATAAGCAGGAGTGTGAAGTTGAAAAAATGTATTCAGTTTTTTTTGTCTTTTGGTCGAGCATGGAAACAATGAAAGGTAAATGTTTTTCTTTTATTGTCTCTTTCACAGCATGAAGCTGTTGTTCTGCTTCACCATCCCTGTGCGCCTCTCCATGAGCGTCTACTTCTGTCTGTCCTGGCTCGATCCTGTCTGCCACACTACATCATCACAGCACATAAACAGCTCAGTAAGCACACAGTGAGTCCAAACCTTTGTTCCTCTGGTGTCCTGTAAACACTTGTAAGGGACCTCAGACTTTTATAAGAAGTGACTTAACAACAGTCAATAACTTATGGACTTATTTAGTGTTGACAAAGCAAGATAAAGCCAGTGTTATTACAAATTTAAGGGTTTAACAATCTCTGTGTAAGTGTGAAAAATACCTAAACATGACTTCTTTTTAGAGCAGATGAAATGTAGACTGACTGTTGTCGTTGTTAGCGTTGTTAGTGTAAAAAGGAAAAAAAACAGAAACAGAAATAGGTTTTCTTTATGTATGCAGTTGAGTTGTCTTGCCAGAATTATATAACAAATGACTTAAAAATGTAATTTACACATTTTTTGTCTCTTTTTCTCTTGTTTATAATTCATTTAACTTGTCTCCTGTGTTCAGCCAATAGCCTTGGTGTCCTGGGGTCGCACCTTGGAGCTGTCCACCATGGCCACTTCACATGTCTGTGATTGGTTGGAGAAAACAACATCCAGGAGAAATAAGTTTGTTGATGTGAGCAGAAAGTATAACCTGTTGTTAACGTCTTCAGCTGAGACACACAGACGGGGACTCGAGGAAGAGCCAGCTAAACTGAAGGTTTGTTGACTTCATGGTTTTACTTTCTGATCGCAGTAAAAACAACACAGCTGATTTATTTGAGTGTTCCTGTTGATGACTCTTAGTAGATGTTGTTATAAATTCACAGGAGTCTCTGAGGCAATGCTGCGAACGGACCATTTCCTCTCACAATGGAACCATAGAAGAAGGGGTGGAGTCACAGAAGAAGAGAGAGAGCTTAAAGATATTAAGAGACAAAGGGACACACAGGCATGTCAGAGCTAGCATCAGAGGGAAACAAAAGAACAATAAAGAAAACACTACACATGAATTCAGGTCTAACCGAACTAGCAGACCCCCCCTCAAGAGGACAGAGGACGCCCATAACAACAACGATGGCACACTTGACTCATCAGCCATGTCACGGTGGGAGAACAGGACTCCCTCATATGCTCTTGGTCTAAACAAAGCTCCTTCACATCTTAAGATCCAAAATATAAATCAGATCCTAACACACAGGCCTTCTCTTGTTCTGGAGTCCAATGTGGCTGAAACTGCACTCAAAACTGATTCTGAAAAAACCAGACTACCCAAAGCAGTTCAACAGAACAGTCATAAAAACATCAGCCTGAGAAGACCAAAACCCTTAGCTAGGTTTGATTTACAAAGGCCTACTGCCTGGACTGAATCCCTGGTCATCAAATCAAAAGAAGGTACAGACTCTGTGAAACATGTGAAACATGTTATGACAGGGTCCAAAGAGAAACACTCAGCAGACAGTTTGATAAAGGTTCATGAAGTTTTTAAAGAGAGAGAGTCAGAGCAGCAGCAAACACACAGACACACACACTCGCACAACAAAGATGAGAAGACTGGCTTTGCGAGTAAGGGGTTGCCAAGGACCCCCAGGACTGAGGAGGCGCTGTGGGCAGCAGCAGCACTCGGCTTCCTCCTGGTTCTCCTCACCCTGTCAGTGCTTCACACACGCCTGTACCGTCACTGGAGGACATCACCCAGTCTGTACTGGCATGACCCAAAGCAGGACTATGACAGTGTAGCAGGTAGGTGAATCTCACAGGCTTGAGGCACCATGTGTGCATCCTCTGAGCCTCCAACAACTCTGTACCTTTAGGATCATGTTAAGATCTTCCCGGGTTTATTCTGTGCACCCTAATATCAGTTTTTAGAGATTATGCTCTTTAACACACGAAACCATGAACATAGTCGTAGATTAGAAAGTGACTTCATTTGTATTCTAATATAATTGAACAATTATTTTGTTATCACCTGTTTGTGTATGTTTCCTCTAGATGTGATCCACAGGAGGATACGACTTGCAAAGAGGAGGCAGAGAAGGGGTAGGAGACAGGAGTGTGTTCTTCTGCCGAGCTCTTCCAGTTCAGAAGAACTTCTATAGATAAACAAGGAAACGTTCCTAACAAGTCTCCCAACAAGTGGGAGAAGTAAAGAGTGGAGTTTGGCAACAACCTGTAAGTAGTCCAAACTACTGCCCAAAAGCAAAAATAGAGAATCAAAAGGAACATTTGACCCCTATAAACATCCCTATGAGTACTATGCAAGAGTCCAAAGACAAGTCCTAAGATTGTATTAAGTGTGTAGGTCACAATTTGTCAATGACATATTTTACTTTCCTTTGGAAATGTGATTTTGCTTTTACCTGCAAAGTTTGAGGATGTAAATATGCAAGTTGCTGTTCTAAGTAACACTAATGTTTTTTTGATTATTTTTATTAGGTTATATCCCCATGAGCTTCAGCTTGAAGCTCTCCTGTCTGTTTACATTGTTTATCACAATATACATATTACACAAATCTACAATAACTACAAAGGTAACACAAGGGCTCTTTAGGTGATTTTAAAAAACTTATTTTCTTGTATAATGTATTTGGGCATTGCTCTGTTTTGTTACTGAATGTTGAGGTGATGTGGTTTTTAATATAGGTACAATAAAACAACCTCCAACAGCATGCCTCATTGTGGATGAGTGAATACAATCATCTATTTTTGCTTTCATGCATTTTTCTGAGATTTGATCTCAGCCCCCGAGAGAGCAACACTTGCCTCTTTATTCTGGACCAGATGCATGTTTTAATGCTTCTTTTTAGAATAAACTAAAATGACCCATTTCTGTACATGCTCGGAAAAGTCTGTTGTCATTCAACAGAAGGAATTTGATAAGTGGCATTTGGGAGGGTTTTTTGAAGAGGCTCAAGAAAAGGGTTTACAGCGACAATAAATTCCTTGACAGAAGTTTTCAGTGTGGAGTCTGATGTTTGAAGTAATTGCTTTGGGTGTTGGGATTTCTTCTCCTGTTTTAACACCATGAACAAGTCCGCACCTGGCCTGTTATAGACTGATATGTATTATTTTTTCAAGGCTTCTTCTATCAAAATTGTAGTAAAAAAAACCTTATATATTGATTTTTCTTTAAATCTATGCTCTGTAGAAGATTTCTACACTGCAGTGGTATCCGGTGAAATTGATATTGGCTGTTTTCTTAGTCTAGCACAAACTAATCAAGAGCATTTACAACTGCATGTATAGTTGTCAACAGTGACCTAAATAACAACTTTATTAACTTGAAAACTAGATTTATTGTTGAGAACTTGTAAGAGAAACATAAAGCTGATGTAGCATTATTGATCAGTCTGCTTAAGAAGAATCAACTAAACCAAGAACAGTAATCAGATTTAGGGTTTATAAGTTTACAAATACTACAAATTGTCTTGATGTCTTTGGTGCTTTACATTAAATTTAGACAGAATTGATCAACTGAAGGCAAAGTAAGCGGAAGTACTCCCACTGTCTCTTTGGCTATTTAAACACAATACAATGATGATGATATTCATATTGTTCAGACGTGCAGTATGTTAGTAAGAAGTTTACTGAATGTTGCAAAGTGTTGAGTACAGAAATAACAATCCTGAAAAAGTGTCAATGTAACGCAGTCAAATGTCTTAATGTTTCATAATAATGTCAAATTAAATTCAGGATGAATTTATTTTTATTTAACCTTTATTTTACCAGGCAGAATTGCTTGAGATCAAATGACCTCTTTTTTGAGCAAGGCCTGGCCAGAATGAATGAGAGTCTTGAACCTGGTGGGGGACAACCGGGACCTTATTGATGACTAACCTTTTAGGGTATTCAGATTATTGCCCAATTATAGGGATTGTCAAGTAAAACTGAATGAAACGTCAAAATATTATTGGGAAAAAAATTAAATTTTTAGAGATTTATTATCACAAAAAAATCAATCTGGGGAATCTTTATTTTTCTAGTAATCATTTGTTAATAATATATTAAAGATGATCATTTCAGCAAGACGAACATTTGACTGATACTGTCTTTAAAGATACAAAGTTTTACACTTTTCCCTAAAGAGTGGGAACTCTGCAAAAGAGCCAGGACAACAACTTGTTTTACTATTTTATTACAAATGTACAGCTTATGAGTTTCCATTACGATTGACCTCTAAGTTATTGTTTTCTCTACTTTTATATAATCTTTTTAAAAAAAAATGAGTTGAGGTTGTGGGTTTTGAAGGGGGATAGAATGATAAAGGTGTAGAAAGTGCATCAAACATGAACCCACGGAAGCTTTCACATTTTCTCTGGAGTCACCCGAAGGTCATTTACATTTTAGAGCTTCCTCTGAAACTGTATGTTGTTTTAAAAGAAAGACTGCTTCAGACCTGTTCTGACCCATTCCAAATCAAACCATCAAATCCTACTTCACCCAGCTGCTTGATAATCACATGAATCAAACATTTCTCATTTTTCACTCCCTCTGGATTCTGCTAGGATCCTTAATAAGTACAATCTTACAACACAAGGAGGTAATGCCACAGTATACTCAAGACTTTAAATAAATACAAATACATATAGACGTGGGAGTCAATCGAAGGTTTGGTCAATAGACAACCAAAGCCTACTTCAGCCAAAACAGAAACAATGATCTTGCAGATAAAACCCTAAAGAATACAAAATAACATGAAAATCTGAGTTTGTATAAATTGCTCTATTCCATAAACTGCGGCAATCATCGTAAGGGACAATCTTTTCTTCTGCCCCGTCTTAATGCAGCATACCACTGGAACTCATTTACACAGAGATGATGATGTTGATTTGATATTCAACAAGAATACATTTCCATAGTCTTCTGGATGTGTTCTGTCTAAGATATTAAACCTTCCCTATGGCGAAACATGTACCACACTGAGGAACAATGACAGTCATTGACCTGACGTAATGGGGAAAAAAAAGATGGAAAGAAAAAACAAAAGAGGAAGTAAGTGCACAGAGAAGTGCTGAAGGTTGTCGAGCATCAGTCTAAGAGTTTGTCTTAAAGGCAGTCATACAAGTAAAACAGTTTTTTAGATGCACTGAGGGAAAGTTCATGCAAGTAAATTTCATCTACAGTGAACACTTGACTACAGGGCATGATTTACAACAGACCATTGCAAAATAACTAATGAAGCCACAAACACTTTGAGAAACCATCGTCCAATCAATGGAGACGGTGAGAGGTCAAATCAGAAGTAGGGGAGCGTTGCTAGATGCCATGAGCTTCCTTTTTTAACAGGTGTGACAAAAATTGTTCAGCACAGCAAAACAACATTTGAAGCGTAAAAATGAGAGCATCTTCAGGAAAAAAAATGGTATGCTTTGTCCCCAACTGGCAGAGTTCAAACACAGCTAGAAGCTAGAAGAAACAACTAGTATCTCTGAGAACCAGTTCAGAAGGCAATGACAGACAAGATCTTGATTGTGCTTTCCGAAGAGTCCAAGCCTAAATGTATCCATCACAGATGTTATCAAGTACCCTTAAGGCAGCAAAATCCAATTCAATTTGGGAGTATCTTCTCCAGTGTAACATACACGTTTATGTACAGTATCAACTTTATAGTGTTTCCATACTTGCAAATGATGACTGCTGTGTAATACAAGCACCCAAAAGCAAATTCAACATGTAAAAAAAAAAAATTGTATAGCATAACAAGGGAGGATAAACACCATAAGCAAACTGGACAAAATTTATTGTGTTGCTCAGCAAAAATAAATAACAGACTGATTCTGAGATGATTCCACTGGTTCAATTAAATGAGGCAATTTATAAAATAAATCCAAAATGACAGCTGAGGATACATGAAAACAAAAGGTTTTGATCAAGGTCCTGTAAAAATGCACCAAGAGGTTACAGTATGAAGGGAAATCAAAACCAAACAACAAATCTGCTCTTCCATCCTTTCTTTGTTCTTTGGCAACTGTACAACCTCTTTGGCACACGACATATCACAACTGTCACTCAGAAAAGTAGTGCATGAGAATTTGTAAGGACCATTCACAGGTTGTAACTTTATGTGTATATGCGTGCAAGTTTACTTTAATCCTAGTAAGAGGCTTTGCACATGCTCACCATCTTTCTCCCTATTTCTGCAAATGAGTATCATATTAGAGACAATAAAATAATCATACAGGAAGAGATGAATCAAAATGACATTCTGTAAAACTATAGATACAAATAAACAACAATACATCTCAATAACTCCAGTGTAAGTGTTTGTGTAAAGCATACATTTTCTCCCCAGAGGTGCAGACCAAACTAATCTGCTTATTCAAAAGTTAAAAAAAACAAACGTAAAGAAAAGAGAGGAACGAAGATAAAACATAACAGATCATGCAGGTTACCAACAATAACACCGGGTCATCGGATGACGTGTCAGAGAAAAGCTTATGTTCCAGCATATGTTCGGGGTGTTGATCAGAGGTTTGACTCTGCACTGCACACTCTTCATGTCTCATTATTGGAGAGAGAGGAGAGGAGAGGAGAGGAGAGGAGAGGAGAGGAGAGAGAGAGAGAGAGAGAGAGAGAGGCAGGAGTATGAACATGTCCTTACTCCTCAGTGGACAGAGGGATGGAGAAGGTGTGAGTATGTCATGGTTGGTCCAACTGTTCCTCTTTCATACCATACATTCATTCCTTTCTCAATAGTTCTGGTTAACGGGGAGGGGGAAGGCTGACCAGTGACAGCTGAGAATAAATAAAGCGGCCACATCTTAGAATCCAGTTCACTTTATATCAACATTGTATTTATATTCCATGAATGCTTATCACAGTTTAAGCGGATTATTAAACACATTTGATTCCAACAGTTTATGGTTGCAGCGAGCCATAGTCTCATGTTGGATCCTTCCATTTATCCTTTCCTACTTTCACTTCTACACTTGTGAATTTGACCTTTTCCTCTTGTCTATGGTGTGACTTCTAAAATATCAACCTACTTGCCTTCCATCAGATTCCTTCTCCATTCATCTTCCTATCTTTCCATGCTTCATTGGGTCATCCTTTCATTCTCTCCATCTTCCTGGTCCAATCTATAATGCCATAATATCACAGATCTTTCCTTATCTTAAATGCCTCCCTTCCCACATACTCATGCATTGATCCATTCTCTCGCTCTCTTCTCCATCTGTCCATCCCTTTGGGAGAGATAGTGTTGTCTGCATCACTGTTTCTTCTCACGAGTGGTGATGGTGACCAGTTGCTTGGCTGCCTTGGCAATGTCGTAGGCGCACTGGATGACCTGCTGAGTTAGAAGTTGGTAGTCTACTGCAGGTGCCCCGGGCTCTGACGGAGCTGCCTTACGGCATTCCAACTGCAACCGTGAGGCACTGGAAGCCAAGAGGCGGAGGGAGCAGTGGACTGCATCCAGTGCTGGGCGCTACGGAGAAACAAAGTGATTCAAATGCTGAAGTCAGACGGCAGCTTCTGACAAATAAGATCAAGAACATGAGAGCACAAAGAGAGGGAAAGGGACAAAAGGAACTTACTTTGGGGAAGAGTGAGGCCATCTCTGTGACTGCAGAGTGAATCTTCTCAGAACATGGGACAAAGCTAAAGAAAAAGGTGCACACATGATTATTTAGGTAATCAGGCTGTTTGTTACAAATTGATGTTTAGGACTAATCTTTACAGACTATGTATAATAAGTGAACTTGCATAAACTAACTGAACCATCTTTGAGTCTGAGCTGTGACACACCATGTAAGCTTTCACCTGGTGCAGCTGTTAATGAGGGGGTCAAAATGTGTTTCTGTGACTTTTCACTGTGTGATCCAATGGAGATAAACACTTGATACAATAAGGAGTATAGTTTTAAGGCTAAGGCAGCAAATGTTTATTGTCACTGTTTCATATCTGGGATGTCTAACCTGTCGTGCTGGAACTCCTGAGCGGCCCTCAGCAGCTCCTGGATGTTCTTGGTGACCTGCTCAGTCTTAAGTATGACATCCTCTGTGCAGGGCAGGGTGGGATCTGGCTCCCCAACCTCTCGACCTCCTCCCTCCTCAGACTCCCCACGACCTTCCTCCTCACTGCTGCGGCCCATACTGACATGGGAAACACGATAGTTTTATCAACAACTCTGACAAACAAAGACATCTGACAGTTAAAGGGGGCATGTATCAGTGGAGGGCTTCTGCAACTTAACACTGCAAGTCATTCAAATGATTTCCAGAAAACTGAACATAGAGTGTACAGTGACTAGCAGTGGGTCTTACCTTAGTGTTTGTTCGTACATTTGTGTGTTGTCATAGTCACTGTCAGTGCCACTGCCATGCTTTTCCAGTTTAGGGACCTGTGGAAGAAAACAAATATCATGCAAAAACGTTTGAGCAACTCATTCCTAAAGAGATAAATAAATACTCCCACAAACACAAGAAGGACCTTACCTAAACATTAAGGAATTATTTGTATTATTCTTTCTTCAAAAGTGTTCAAGGTTTAACAACATATCTCAATGACTGGGTGAGGGATCATGACAGTTTAAAGTGTAAACTTAAAACTGTAAGGACTTGCCATGTATCTCCCAATCTCTGTAGATCCAGATAGATGCTGGCCTCCAAAAGCTGTTTGACTCCCGGTACCACCCCTCCTTACCTGTGAATGGAGGAGAAGACAAGGGCAGAAAGAGGAAAGCAACGTGGAGAAATAGAGACAAGATAGGAAAGAGAGGAAAGAGAGGTGTGTGGAAAATAAAATATTAGGAGAACAAGGTAGACAAAGTATGAATAAAAAGTGCAGACACTGGTGTTTTTATAAAAAAAGGAAAACAAAACAGGTCGGTTAGAGCTGCTCCAAAACAGCTCTGCAGCTCACTCATCACCCCATCAGCACTACGTCTTTATTAACTGCTAACGCTAAAATATATATTCACTTGTCAACTAAACTAGCTGCTAATAAACATTTTACAATCACTACAAAAACATTAACACTAATGTTGATCTCCAATAAAACAATGAATATTAAGCAGCAGTGAGGCATAGTTGCACGTGAGAGAATCCTATAAGTGATCCAAAAGCAAAAAATGCAATGACAGACAGAATGCTTACATACAAAGGATGCACTGCTGCACTTCAGCGAGCAACGAACAGACAGGTGAAAGGACAGACAGAAAGAAAAACAAACAAACAGGTAAATCTTGTGGAAGGGAATGTTGAACTGGACTTCATAGTGTTCTCTGTAAATAGGCTGCTGCTCACACAGTGTGTGTATGTGTGTGTGACATACAGTATGTGTACTTAAACATAGAGGTGGTTATAGAAACTCCTAAGTAATAAAGCTGTCCAGAAGGAGGAGAGCTAACTTGGAGGTCAAGAAGAGTTGAGAATGTGAAGGTTAAAGGGAGCAAGGCAAGGTAGAGTGTGGACGGTATTCCACAGGGCTACCAAACCAGAAAACAAAATCCCCTCTTCCATCTTTCTTCTTAACATCACAATCATGTACTTTTCCTTTATAGTGTGAAAGATCAAAGAGTATGGTCTTATTGTTTCACATTTAAATGGAAATCATGCACAACTGGAACTTGAAAAGAGAAGGATCTGAAAGTGAGGTGTAGGAATGGAAATACTGAAGGGATATAGTGATGAGTACATCACCCATCAAACAGGCAGGAAAGAGCCTCTAGCCACCCAAAAGAAGGTGGGGAGTTAAAGGGGGCAGGGAAGTTCTAACTTACGCTGGGTGTGTTGAGGGGCTGCAGGCGGGCTGCCAGGGAGTCCAGGGCTGGGGTACCCTGGGCCGTGGGGTTCGGGGCCGCCCCTGGCTCATACATCGAGAATGCCTGGCGGTCCCTCCGGTGGTGATAGGAGTGGGGGACAGCCGAAAAGGGCACAGAGAGTACAGGGGGGTCCACTCCTGGTCCAAACCCACCCAGACCCCCTCCATCTATCCCCCCCCTCATCCCGATGCCTTGCAACTGTCCTCCTACCCCTCCTCCTCCACCAGGCACCCCTACCCCATAGCCAGCTGAGCCCCCAGCCTGCTGGCACCCCCGCAGCACGCTGTTCTCAGTCTGCATCCGTGTGATCTATAGAACAGGAAGGGAGCGGGGGAGGATGAGAGGATGGATGAGGGCACATAGGGAGGGGCATTGGGGGGTAAAGGAAGGGGGGTCAACTGAATAGTCAGAGACAAGCATCCACAATCACAGGTTTAGTAAAAGGCTCATACAGATTAAGTCATGGTAGGAATGGGTGATCAAGACACTTTATGTGTTGCATGGCAGGACAGGTTAGAACGGTGTTGAAGACCACAGTCCTGCACTTCATTTGTTTTCAGCAATGAGGGGAAATGAGGGCTCAGTTGCATTAGGGTACTGTTGGCTACCACCTTATTTCACTATAGTATTTGTTGTCTGTAGTGTGTGCTGTTAATCTGCATGTCTCCCTTTTCTTTGACTACCTGATCAAAGTGGCAATAAATAGGTCAATGAGTCACAGGTCAGCCACTAATGAAAACATTAAGCTAATGATGATCAACAAGGCAATGGTGAAAGGCAAATGGGTGTTATTATATTGAATAACTTGCACTCTACAGCTGTTACAGAAGGTAAAAAAACAACTTTCAGCCCTCTCCTCTGCTACATATTTCCTCGACTCTGAGGTTCTGCTTATGGTGACCCCTCTGACCTTTTTGGCCCGATTTGTCCTTTTTTCCCCCTCCTTTATATTCCCTACCTCCTTTTGAAGCCGTCGTAGCTCCTCACTCAGATTGTTGTTGACCTTCATCAGCTGCTGTACCTTAGCTTCTGAGGAGGCTAGAGCCTTCTTCACCTCTAAGTATTCCTGCAGTGTGATCGGGCCATCTGATAAGTCTGAAGAGTCCATACTCTGGATAGGAAGGACATAAGAGAGTACAGAAACAGACAGAAACATTTTATTTGTGTTGTGTTTTGACTTCAGAATGAATGGTTGATTGTAGATTCACTTAACAGTATTGTGCTGTAAATTCAAAATGTATTATTTTTGCAGTTTTTAAAGGAATAATATGGGGATAGGGCAGTGTTGAGTTGAATAAAACTACTTGTATCTGTGTGAGAGGAGGATGTTGCCCTGCAGCCTCAAGGTCAGTACAACCTGCTTCTCAATGCATTATCTACCCCACTTCCTCTCCCTTATTTCTCAAGTGCATTGAGTGCTGATAAAATTGATTCTAGTTTCTGATCATATGTTGCCTTTCTTTTTCTCTCCATCAATGTCCTCTTCTCTTTCCTATGACAACATACAGAGGGTACATAAGTCTCTTAAGTCGCATCCATGCCTACATTACTTGCAGCACTCACACTAAGCCCCTCCCACCAGAGATGCATGGAGAGACGGGAGGAAACAAGTGAAGGAGAGAGGGAACAGGGAAAAACGTTTTAAGAGACACTAGACAGCCTTGTCTAGAGAACACATGCACTTGTAAAATACACACGATAACAGTGTTTTGTCTCTGTATGTTACCTGATTACAAGTCTATTTATGATTGATTATCATGTAAACTCTGTATTTTAGAAAACACAGATACCTTTACAGTGCGTCATAAACGATCTGTCTCTATATTATTTAAATGTATGGAAAATATTGAAATCATAAAAACAATGATCAAACCCTGATGCTGATTAAGGATCGGCTGTATATGAACTTTGACAGGATGATTAAAAAGTGTTTCTTACTGACAGACTGCCACTGTTTCAGATTTGAATTATCTTCATTAATATTAAAAAGTGAACTTACCATGAAAAGATAATAATTCTATTACAGCCTAATAATTTAGGAGTTGTTGATGATCTTCTTGATTAACAGAATTAACAAATTAACTGACTTTTTGTTTGATGATGGATCAGAAAACAAACACAAAGAATGGGGAGTGATACACTCTATCATACTGATTTCATTAAAGTTATGCTAAATATTTAATTCTTAATCCTCATGTCAAACATTTATTTTAATCCCAGCTCATTACAAACCGACTCTTTAGAATCTGATGTTGATAATTTTTATTGAAGTCCGATCCCCTGCATTGTCCAATCAGTGAGTGATATCCAATAACGAGGCATGCCTGTCAGTAAACTAAATTCCATGAAGGGCTCTTGTGTATCCTCATTGCTTCTCAGATTTCCCTGCTCTCTCCTCAAACAGCTTTAATGGGTTTGGAATGCTCCTCAACATGGCGGGTCCGGAGCTACTTCTGGTTTAGCCCGAGGAGCCGGAGACATGATTTAAGAGACTTGAGATGCAGCTATAGGCTCTTTCTCTGTCTGAACGATGCCACTGTAACACAACCCAGAATAACTATTGATGTCACGACTAAGATATTTGGCAGCTCTGACAACGGCCACTCTCTGCAAAGCATGCTGGGACTCAAAAAACGGAAACCATGACAACCTTTGCTGGTTGGTGTATTTGCAAAAATGTTCAAGATGACTGTTAAATCAGAGGAACAGAGCTGAATAGTTGAAAACATGTCAGTATGTGCAGAGTTGTTTTTCAGTGTTTTTTTTAATGTGTGCATTGGTTTTTAAAGTTGTGTGTGAGTATGTACCATACCTTTGCACGGTTGCTGCGTTGTGTGTTGTTGTTGTTCTGAGTGGTCAGCTCACTGTCTGTATCTTCATCAGAGGCTACACTGTCGTAGTCATGCTGATCATCATCAATTGCCAGATCTAATGGGTCTGGAAAAGGACAAAGTGCTTGTATGTTAAACCTCTCAGTATTCTGGTAAATGGACTTGACGTTGAATAGTGCTCTTCTAGCCTTCTGTCTTCTTAAAGCACTTTTTATATGTTTTATATACACACACAGCTGACTCAGCAACAGGAGCAATTTGGGGTTAAGTGTCTCGCCCAAGGACATGTGACTTCAGGAGCTGCGATTGAACCCCCAACCTTCAGGTTGAGAGGCGACCAGCTCTACCACTGAGGGGACAAAGTGATTCCCCCCCATCTGTACTGTCTTTGGAGGTAGTGACAGAAGCCTTACAGAGGCGAGACGGTATAAGCAGAGCCAGCAAGGGAGCACAGCACTGTGTGTGCATGCATGTCTGACTGTGTGTTTGTGTAGAGCTCCCGCTGTGCTGGCCTTCCAAAACGCAATGTGAATTTACAGAGTTCACCATGGAGATGTATGGTTCATAAAATGACCTTACTATAGCATCAAGATATTAAGGAAACATTCTTTTTTTGACCTGCTCTGACAACAACGCAGAAGCCAGTATGTCCTCCTTCTTAGTTTAGATTCTGGTCTGAGAAGGTCTGTTTATGTTTTCAACAGAAAAAGCAGGCGGTTTTAAAGCACCCCCACTCAGCCGTGTTGGACGCCCCTCTGTTTGCAAATGGCAAACCAACAGGTGTTTGGATTGATAGAAGCAGGCAAACAAACTGGTTCAGATAGAACTGATTCTACCTGACCTAAAAAGCCTCGGAATTTTTCCTAATAAGCTCCAGGACCAAAAACGTTGTAAAACCAGGATACAAATGTAGATGCTTTTGAACAATAGAGAGAGGTTAGAATGCAGAAAAGTGGAAGAGCGATGCAGAGGTGATTAAATGTTTTATTTTTAATGCAGTGTCTGTGGAACTTCACACAGCATTGGTATAAAGGCAAACGATAAAAAATGATCATTAAAGCACGATAAGCGGCCTCTGTTGTTTCATCTGGCACTTCTGTGTTGTCTTTTTATGTCATATCCTGGCTCAGGAAACCCCCGTCCCCCCTCCTGTCCTGACCGCGATAGTGTCTCGCTCTGCGGTGCATGTATGAACAAGCAAAACGGGAGACTTCCCCGGGCAGTCCTGCTGAAAAGGAGTAGGGACCATTGATGTCTCCTGTAGTGCCCCCTTGAATGAGTGACTGAGGCTCAAAATATTACACAGCTATCACAATTACTTCTAGAGGTAAATTCATCAATCAAAAACTTTCCCCTGTCTATTTACAATTGAATGAACACATACGCGTTTATATATTTAGTCTCTCACCTGTAGGGCTGCTGAGACCTTTCCCCTGTTGTCTTCTTTTGGCATCACTCAGGATGTCGATGATGAGTGTGGCAAACTCCCTAGCATTGAAACGGGCCAGCTTCTGACGGCCCTGAAGAACAGGTCAGAAGCTAGGACTTAGATTAATAAATACACACATGCACAACTTGATATGCCCATCATATGTTCTGTGGAATAAAGACATGTTGCAGCCAAGAGCCAGTGGTTTACTGCCTGTCTGTTTTGGTCAATGACTGGAGAAAAAAAACTGTCATTTTGAAAACTCACAACATGCACAAATACACATCCAATGGACGCCATTAAATGTCAGCTCACACAAATATATCAAAGAAACGTAGACCATGTTATTTCAATAGCATGGTGGCATCCATACAAAAAAAATAGAATAATAAGGGCACTCTCCACTGAAGTGAGGAACTACACCTATCTCATAGAGACAGTCCTTGAACACATCTCTTAGGTAAATAAAAAATATTTTGAGTGATTATTTTCTTCTCATCACAACAGCAGTTCCTGGGCAAGTGGACTGCCAAATTAGAGCATGCAAATATGGCACAGCGGGGTATATACAGTATCTGTGTGTAATGAATGCTCATATTTTCAACGTTGAGGGACATAGAATTTCTCTCTTATTCTACCCCCAGGAAAGATTACATGCAAGCCACCAGTGATGATTGGAGGTTTGTTAATGTTTACCTGGTTGCGTGTGGCTGAGTATTCAGGATTGACTGGTAGGAAGGGCACTGCGCTGCGTTCTGTTACCAGAGTGCTGTGGTTCTGGGTTGTAAGCCACACTAGAGAAACAAATGTGAAACAAAAGACCAGTCTTTGTGTGAGTTCAATCAACAAACGCATACATAGACATAAAAAAAGGAAGCACAGAAAGAACCATTTGGTAGATCCTAAACCTAACCTCTAGCATACAATACACCTATATGATGTGTGAGGTTGACTGTGAACAAGAGTACATGGGTGTTTGGATCTGTGCCTGTGACTCTGTTTACATTTGGTAAATGACATGCCTACTAGGCGGAGGTGGCATTAGACTTTCACTTTGTGTGTCATTTTGTTGTAATTGTTTTAAATAATAATAAGATAGCCTATGGCTAAGGCTAGAACTGAATCAGTCTCTTAACAAACAATGACATCTCGTTTCTTGAGACCCCTGTCTGTGTTAATAGAAACAACTGCAGCACTTGTGACCGAGGAGCTACACTAATAGTTTAGTATGGCTAAAGTTAGCAATTGCTAGCTAATGCTTGTTAATTGCATCAGATCACAATTTATCAACGATCCGTTTAGATCACTCCCCATCAATCGGACCACATGAGAGCTGCACATCATTGCAAAATGTATCATCATGGTGTAAAAAATGTACTGCTGCGATTTTATTTGTTTTGTGTGTATTTGTTAAAATAAAACAAGCCATGAAGTTGGTATGTGTGTTAAAGTTGGTTACAGATGTGTGCTGTCAGTCATTTCCCCGTTCACTGCACATCTGCCCTTCACATGTTTTAAGGAGTGGGTTTTTCCTGCATTGTAAGTGACAGATTTGTGAGAATAGCTGTGTGAGAATTACTCAATGGTATGCTAGACTGCCCTCAGTATTCCAATCAGTAAAAATACTGGAGCGCCTTCAGATTGCACCATAATTGTTTAAGAGATTCTGTCAAAGACAGAACATATTTTGTTTTCACTTCACCCTGTTCTAGTAATGCACTACCTTACCGTTAAACATCTACTTTTCTTTGATTTATCTTGTTCCTTCTCAAAGTTCATGAACATGATGTCTGGTGAAAATATTTTCATTTAGAATAAAAGAAGGCAAACCACAGAAAGATGTTTTTCTTTAAATGGACGAACGAGTAAGGAAGGAGGACATCCCGCTTACCCGCATCATTTTCTCTGCGATCCACCTCATCATAGACATCCATTGCAAGCTCCTCGAACAGTCGATTGTTGAGCTGTCACACACAAAAACAGATTGACCGAATCTATTAACAGGTTTTTGATTTGATTTCTGTATTTTGAACATGTAAAAAAACACAACAAAAACAAACAAATGCTGTCATTAAAAATATGTAGAAAACAAATAAAATAAATATACAACATAAAGAAAATTCTATGTCCTTCATTTGCTCTTACATGCCCGAAAAGGAGTAGGAAGTTAGAACTTATCTAGTCCTACCCCTTTTAACTCAATTTAATAGATATTAATTATACAATAATATACAATATAATATAAAATAATGACTTGTATGCCATTATCTAAAAATCTAATTATTTAATTAATTACACCATTAATGCATATTCCCATCATCATAACATGCCTAGGTGACATTGAACACATCATTAACAAGAGAGGGAGAAAAAGAGATCACCCCTGTCAAACAAATTCACAAATATTAAGATTTGAATTGGTAAACATAAAATACTTTTTATACATTTCTGGGTCATGGTTGGTTAAAGAAGTCATTAAAAGGTTACTTCTTGCTTAAGTTTTTGGATTCCATCACTGTGGCTTAACAAATGTCCCTTTAGCAGATTAAGAACAAACAGTTACACCGACCACATCTATGTCCCTTTTTCAAAGCACTTATCTTTTTAGTCTGTTTTAAATCTTCTTCCCTTTGCGTGTGTGTGTGTGCTTTTAATCTCTTCATTTAACTCACCGCTTGGAGTTTCTTCTTGGCAGCTTTTGCCAACTCTGAGAGGTCAAGACTAAAAAACAGAGAGGACAACAGTCTGTCAGCCTCCACAATATAAAAACGATTACAGAGATGGAGAATGAGATTGGGAAAAAGATTCCGAGTGAAGAGAAGAAAGAGAGGAAAGTAAGTGAGATGGGTGCTTGGCTAGAGAGGGGTGTTATGGAGAGGGAAGGAAAATCCTTAAGGGGGAGGGGGGGGGGGGCACTGATTTTCAGATTTTAAAAAAAAGGGCTCTATGTATTGGTCATAACAAGCACATTGCCCATCAGTCAAGCATAACCTAATCTTACTAAATGTTTTTGGCTGTAATGATTTTTTATTGAACAATATTTTTTTTAAACTTTAGTCAAGGGTTTTACTGCATGATCAGAAAACAACCACACAATATGAACACATCTATAATCATCCCATTTCTTTTTCTTTCACAACTCTATTGTCTCATAATAAAATAACATAAGGCCTAATGATCTTCTGTGTAAGCATAAAAGGAAATCAACAATGGCTATGGAAATCAGAGACAGGGGGATTGAAATGACAGAACAGATTCTAGAAAAAAGTAGCAAGGAAAAGGTACCTCTGAGTTGGGCACTTAGGACGAGCTCTGTCTCCACCAAGCGCAGCAAACAGGAGAGAGCAGAAGATAAGTGAGAAAAAAAGAAGAAACAGACAGAGAGAGGGGTAGAGAGGCCACATCAAAACAGCTTTTATTATCATCAAGAGTCCCCATTCACCAGAACACAAGAGAGTGGAGGAAGATAGCAGATCAACTATGACCCGCTTAAGGGGCAAATATAGCAGGTTCTTAAGATCAAATAACACAGATATATATATATACTCGGCACAGTTGCAATATCTGTCTTTCTGTCTACTGGCAGCATGGCAAAACAACAATTTATTGCAACTACAATTGAAATGTTCCACCTATGCATGTACTGCAAACCACTATTGTTATAAACCAGAAACCAGCAGTAGCCATAGCGAATATTTCCAAGTTGTAGACACATTTTCTCTATACTCTGAAATTTGTGAATCACAGCATCCATTACACTGGACACGGAGGCTTAACTCTTTCAGTGTCTCTGAAAACATTGTATGTAGCTTTATTATTCTTTTATTGAGAGTCTTTTATCTGCAGGTTTAACAGGTTGTCAGTTAATTACAAGAGCAATTGAGTCCATCTGGAAACTTGTGCTCAAGAAAGCAAAAGGGATAATAAATCCACCCGACCACATACTCTTATCCGACATTTTTTTAATGCCTTCTAGATGGTACTATGTTGACCTTCTGAGGAGAACAAACAAAGGAATACAAGTTAAGAGTATCTATCAGGCTGTTGAATGCTGACAGCTGTAATTGATTTATTGGAAGTTCTTGTACACTTGAGTAAACTGTAAAGCGTCTCTAATTATTTATTTATTGATACATTTATCTATTATCTGGTTTCCCATCTGGCAATTTGTGCTCATGCTGATCTGTTGTCACTGATATGAGAATGTGATTGTCTGAAAGCTGCTGTGAATGCATATGAAATTGTTTTTATTGATGGAAGTTGGAAATTTAAACTTCAAATGATGGCCCACAAATATGATGACGAACACAACATAAGCCTAGAATGTATACCACCTAAACTTTAAGGTACATTGAATATTCTGTCAATATTATGATTTTTTAAGCAGCTCATTTATCCCCCATTACATCTTGGCTGGGCAAATTAATCTAGAACCTGATTGGTGCACTTTTTATTTTTTTATTACTTTTTATTGTCATCATGTCTTAACATACAGTACACATATTTTATATTCAACATAAAGATGACAATATTTTTACAAGTGGTGTGGTGTCAAAAAGGTTGTGTCCCCCAGTGATGTGAAAATTCTAAAAAATAACACTTACAATACAGAAACATGTATTACAGTTGTTTAAAGTAGCTTGAAGTAAAACTGGGGTAGCTTGGATCTGTATGACATAAATTCATAAATGTTTCCCTCTGTCAAGGTTTTCTTCCCTTTCTCTACGATATTTAATATCTTTAGGAAGGGCAAACAAACAAGTTAGTTATATGAAATAATAACATAATAACAACAAAAATCAATTAAAAGAAAGAGAAGAAGAGTCAAAGGAGAAAGAAAACAAAGAGAACAAGAGAAAAAAAAGAAAAGAAAAAAAAACCTAGGTAGTGCTCCCCTTAGTGGCTGTCATTCCTATTGTCATGATCCCAAAGTTTCAGTTCATTTCCTTCCAACCATAATATGTTGACCATTTAGACCATCTCTTTTCAGATAGTTTTGAGTTCCCCCTCATTTTATAAGTTAAACTTTCCATCTGATATATTTGTTGAGTTGTTTTTCTCCATTTATATATCAAGGGGCATGTTTTTTTAAGCCAATTTTGTTTCAGTGATGCTATACGCAGAATTCTTAAATATTGATCATTTTCATTACATATTTTGTCCACTGTTTTACCTAACAATATGAAGTCTGTATTCAAGTGAATGGCGTCATTGAAAATGGTTTTGATTTCCCTCTGATTATTGTTTCCAGAACACTTTTAATAATGGACAGGACCAAAAAATGTGATGAAAGTGTGCATAAGATTCGCCACATTTCCTCCAGCAGTTTGGCAATATTTTATTATTATATCTAGCTTGTTGCACTGGTGTTATAAAATAACGAGATTGTATTTCTCATGCATATTCTCTCCAGTAAGGAGATATAGTGGTTGAGTGTACATTCCGATTCATTTCCTTCCAGGTATCCTCAGATATGTGTGTTAAGTTCTTCCTCCCATCTTAGCTTTGCCCATATATCTTCAAAATTTTGACCATTTCCTAAAATGTTATACACAGTTGAAATTTGATGTGGTACTCTAACATTACTAAAGTTCATTGCACAAGTGGATGGATATCATTGTTTGTCTTCCTCCCTATTTCACTGTTCTGAATGTAACTTCTCAGTTGTAAATATTGGAAGAAGTGGGAGTGGGGTAAATCATAATGTGTCCTTAGAGATTCAAATGGTATAATTCATTCATCTAAACATTGTCCAAATATGGTCAGTCCCTTTTGTGCCCATGTATTAAAGACTGTATCCTGTTTATTAGGAGTAAATTCAGGATCTTCTTTTATTTCTCTCAGCACAATTAAGTCCTCTTTCATTTTGCATTTTTTTTAAATTATGTGCCAAGTCTTTAAGGTGTTTCTTATTAATGCATTGTTGATTACTTGTATCCTACTTTTAGTCTTTGTACAGAAGGGTATTGTTTTTATTGAAACATGGCACATGTGTTTTTCTATAGATCTCCACCTTGCTTCAGACTTATCATTTAGCCAGGTGCTTATTGATTGTATTTGAGCTGCATAGTAATAGTGCTTTATGTTAGGAACAGTGAGTCCCCCTTTTTCTTTGGACATTTTCAACGTCTGCATTTTAACTCTTGGTTTTTTCTCATCCCACACAAATTTACTTATCATTTTTTCCCAGTTTTTAAAAACATTTGCACCAATGGACAGTGGTACTGTCTGAAACAGAAATAGGAAGCGAGGGAGTACATTCATTCTAATGGTCTCTATTCTGCTATTCATTGATAAGACAACTGTTCTCCACCTATTCAGATCCTGCCTAATTTGTGCCTCTAGGCGATTGAAGTTCATGTGATATAATAAGTTAATATTCTTTGGAATCACAGTTCCTAAGTATTTAATACTGTCCATGTCCCATTTCCAAAGGCAGCTATTAATTTAATTTCTCTGCTGACTGGCACACCTATAACCATTGCTTCACACTTCTGTATATTTAGCTTGTATCCTGATGCTGAGCTATAATTATTAATAATTTGTGCTGGTAGTGATTTTCCTAGGTTTGTGATATACAGGGCCACATCATCCACATATAAGGCCAGTTTGTGGCATTCCTGATATTTTCACCCCTTCGATTTTGTCTGTCGCTCTAATATATGCTGCCAGAGGTTCAATACAAATTGTGAAAATTAATGGAGATAGTGGGTCTCCTTGTCTCGTTCCTCGTTTTAACTCAAAACAGTCTGACGGGGTCCCGTTTGCTTTGACCTGTGCTCTTGTTGTTTTGTATATGGCTTGAAGCCATATGATAAAGGTGTCATGGAAACCAAATTTCATACAAACTTCTATTATAAAGGACCATGACACCCTATCGAATGCTTTTTCTGCGTCCCGGGTGAGGATCAATGTTTGTACATAAATTTTTTGTGAGTAGTCTATTATGTTCAAAGTACGTCTTACATTATCAGATAAATGTCTATTTGGGATAAAGCCCGTTTGATCCGGATCTATGATGTGCGGGATAATTTTTCATAATCTATCTGCTAAGATAGTGCTTAACATCTTTTGATCTACATTTAATAAGGTAATCGGCATCCACAGTCAGAGGGATCCTTGCCTTCTTTGTGTATGACTGTAATTAGAGAGTTGCACCAGGTATTTGCCCACTGACTATGATCTAGTGCCCAATTAAAAGTTCTTTCTAAGATCGGTGCTAGTTCTTTTTCAAAGTCTTTATAAAATTCGGCTGTGAAGCCTTCATTCCCTGGACTTTTACCCTTTTTCTGTTTCTTAATCGCTACCTTAATCTCATCTAATGTATTTGGCATAGTCAAGTCTTAATTTTGTTTCTCTGTTATCTGTGGTAGTTTTATTCAAGACAGATATTCTTTGATTTTGTTTTGCGGAAGCAGGTTGTCGTCAGGACTATATAAATGTTTATAATATTTTGCAAATTCTTGTACTATTTCTTGCTTACCTTTTATGTTAATATTCTTAGTTTGGTCTTTGATAGAAACTTTGATTTGATTGATTGATTGATTGATTTGATTTCATCTGTTGTTTTTTCAATTTGTAGGCCAGGAGCTTCACTGCTTTTGCCCCTTTATCAAAATATTGTTGTTTAGTGAATATCAGTGATTTCTCTACCTATTCATTTAGTAATTGATCTAGTTTATTCCTCAGTTCATTCAAAGAAAGCAGGTCAGAATGGTTTCCTTTGGCCTTGTGTTGTAATTCCAAAGTTTTAATTGATCTTTCTAATTCTTTAACTCCTTTTTCCCTCTCTCTCTTCTTATATGAAGCATAAGATATAATTTCCCCTCTCAATACTGCTTTTCCTCCCTCCCACAGTGTCATAAACTTAAAAAGAAAAGAAAAGAAAAAAAGAGCATCATCAACTTTCCATAGACAAGATGCATCAGACATTGCTGTGAGTCCCGCCCCCCTCCCCTTTTTATACTAAGGTGAGCTACTCTTCGAATTTGTTTCATTAGGAGTTACCTTGTGCACTTTTGCACCTCACAAATCAAAACCTTTAGTTGAGTTGTGATCAATCAAGCACACAAAAGTATCTAAATTATTGAAGGTTACTGTGAAGCTTAGATCACAATTTAGCATTTAGAGCAATCATTGATAGAATACCTCTGTCAATGATGCATGATTGCTTGAAAGGCTTATTTTGTGTGAAGTTACACATTATGGCGCCACCCTCTGGTCAGAAAACTTAACTGCATCAGAATCAAATTGTTATCTATCCAGTTTAAAGGTACCATATTCTTCTTTTTCTGGTTTTATATGCTCTTTAGTGTGTTTTCCAACTGTCCTGTGCATGTTTAGGTACATCTATGTGCAAAAATTCAAAGTCCACGGAAACACGTCTTCTCCTACATCCTCCTGTTAGCTGTAGCATTAGCCGCATGTAACACTCGGTTCTAGCCCCCCTCGAAAAAAAATTGTCAGTGTGGCGTCACTGATCTAATCCCATTGGCTTGTTGTGGCAAGCCCTGCAGCTCATGTTGAAATTTCCGAGAAGCATGCTGAGCAACTGACCAATAACGACAGAGCGGATCGGCAGACCAATCAGAGCAGACTTGGCCCACGTGGGGTCTAACAGTGGGGGCTCAACAGAGTGCAGCTGACGGACTCAGAGTGTAGAGGGAGCAAGGAGGAGCAGTACATGAAAACAGACACTTTTTTAGAACTTTATCTATTGTGAACATACAAAAGTAGATACACAGATTAAATATAAGAACCCCAAAAAGGGCAGAATATGGGCTCTTTAAAACTGAATTTCAAGGATTTTTGTTAATTCTTATGCAGAAATTGATGGCTTTTCTATAGAATTAGTATATTTATGCTTTGAACCGCCTTGTTTCATTGTTTTTAGATGTAACTTCTGTAGTTTTGCATCAGCTACAAATATGTAAATGTATCATAAAATAAATTCAAGTAAGTAATGTTCTCTGGTTATTCATCAACAATAATAACAAAAGTGCTGACATCACATCTGGCAGCTGCTGTAACTGAAAACACTAAAACACTAAACCCATCAAACTGTAACTGAAACACAGCTGTGTCATTAGCTGTCTGCCACAAAAAAGCTTCTTACATTACTTTTAGAGCACGTTTGAAGAACGGAAAATGAGCAAAAACAGCAAGGATAGCTCACTGCTGACTTCAAAATAAATAGGTGAAGTTTGAGCTGAACTACAACTAACATCCTCATGGATAATTCAATTCTTGTTGTTCAACTTTTCAGGTGGGAGAAATATGGAAAATTCCATCTGTGATTAATGAATCCATACCAGGTACAGACAGTGAAATAAAGTACGGCCAGTCTGGCAGGTTGACTCACTATAGTTCATGTATACCAACACAGATACTTCATGCAATCAAACCATGCCATGCAAGGCAGCTAAACCCACTTCAGCATGAACAAAATGTCAAGGTTCATACCTGTCTGCCATTTGAGGAATGATATAATGGCCATTTTTGTGATCTGGAGAGAAGGGAAGAAAAACAGACTTTATAACTGGATAAAAGCTACCACAGTATGCAATTATAATAACCACCACAGTGTTGCCCAAATAATGACGCTGTACCTAAGGCGGGAGAGGTCAGGCACAAGGGTGGGTGGAGGGGTGTCCTACTTTCCTTCCATTCTCTTATTTACAAACAGTCTGCAGATATACTTGGGTGGCCATAAATATACCCGAGCGGCCCACCAGAGAATAGTCTACATGTGGGAAACACTCTACTTCGCTTTAGGGTATGCAACTTGCAAAGAAACTAATGCAGCAGGTTACCTGGTCGGCGTCCACACAGGTAAAATGCAAGTCTGTCTGTCAGTTCATACTGGCACTCTACAAGCCTTTCTGCAAGCTCTATATGGCCCGCCTGCCTAAACACAGACACAAAAGAAAAACTGTTAAACTTCAATATTTATTTGACCTTTTTCTTTTTTTTTTTCCAAGCAAGTTATGTTGATTATTAATGTATGCTTCTGCTGTCTTGTACCTTGCATAGTCCATAGGTGTGCGGCCATTAATGTCAGGTGCTCCAGGATCTGCACCATACACTACTAGAAGCTCGGCTTGCAGGATCTGGCCTGCCTTCGCTGCCACATGGAGCGGTGTAGTGCCCTTTTCCTGGATGGTTTGGTAGACACACACATAATGAGGTCAGGTCTAAAGAAACCACCTGACAGCCTGACTTATTTCTGAAGGGATTGGTAAAATAGAACTTTTCAGACCGGGTGGAAGAAGTTGGCTTGAGCACCGAGGGATAGGAGTCGAAGGCAGGTCTCTAAACTCCCTGTCCGTACACTGGAGTGAAGTTGCTGAAAAACAATCAAAGACAAGAAGTGTCAGAATAGAGAGATGAAACAGAAACATCATAGACAGAAAGTTACAGGCAGAATCAGAACATTATGGATCATTAGAACAATCTACTCTGTTGTGTGCAAAGTGGTTTTATAAGTGAGTATGTAAGGGCCTGTTTTTTGTTTTAATTCAGATGTAAATGTTTCCATGAGAGGTCTACCTATTATTATCAGAAATACTTTAATCTACCCAGGGGGAAATTTGGTTGTTACAGCTGTTATGGTAATACACAGCGTGTTGGGTACACACCCATGTTGGACTTAGTATTTATATTTATATAAAATATGCACATGTTACCTAACATAGTAATAGTTCCTCTCTTAATCTTATCTACACAAACTTGCATCTCTCCTCTCTTGATGCATATACAGATAAACTAATATACCTGGGCTTGAGTCTTCTATGTGTGGGAAACACTGACATACCTCTTCATCTCTCTCTCCATCTCTTTATTTAGAAATGTAACCCTAACCCATGGTTGTCAAAGGGGCCCCACCTTACTGAGGTCCCTGGTAGTTACACCATCATCTTCACGGCAGGGCAGCTTGTGCACAAATGCCAACATCTGGTATTTGGCTCTGATGAACTCTGACTTGGTTGGACTGCAAAATGGAAAGAGATAAGGTGATTAACTAAATCTAACCACATAAAAAAAGTTTTAATCTTTGGAAAAATAAATCATATCTCTCACAACTGTCCAACTGTCCAGTGTGTAGAATCCTTACTAAAAGTGTACGTGCACCCAAAATAATTCAGATTTATAAAACCGTTCGTACGCAGACCTGCATGCTATATTCCCTTTATAAATCACAATCCACCAGGAAGTGTGCACATGTAGATTAGCCCCATGTTCTGCTCTCTACTCGCCCACCTTCAACCATAAACGCTCAATGCAAATGAAAGTTCATACAAACGAGGGGGCGGAGCTAAGGTTTCCAGCACGGGAACCCTTGTTTTAAACAGGAAGTTTAGACAAAGAAAATAAACTTTCTGACTCCGAAATGGAGAAGTGAATGAAGTGAAGGTTAGAAAGCACATAGTGGTAGTTTCCAGCGTTCCAGCAAACATCCAGCGTTCATTACGCACGAGTATATCTGCAATGTTTAAATGTTTACAGGACCAGCACTGACTTCTTCATATTGTCAGAGTGCTCACATCAGTCAGCAGTCTGCCTCACTCCATGATATCATTCATCAAACGTTTGATCAATAAACCAAAACTTTTTATTGTTGGTCACATTGTGGAAAACAGCATCTGCTCTGTGACTATGGGGATATATAGACCTAATGATCGTGTGTGAGATACCCCGACTTCATTTCCATGATAAACACGTGCAGGTGATGAAGATGAGTAACAAGAAGGGGAAATGTGTGAAGCCACAGCCGTGTCACTGTGTGCTTTTGACACGTAGTCAACTTTATTAAAACTAAAAATCACACTTGATGGTAAATGAAGGATATTGAAAGAAATTAAAACAAACTGGTGGTGCAAGTCTGATTTTGATTTCTACATCAGTGATTACATTAGGGCACAGTCCGGTCCTCCGAGCTCTGTAAACGAAGGCGAGACACTGATGAAATATGTGGCAGACTTTTTATTATTATTATTATTTTTAAGGTTTATATATTATCATATTGAAGTTACTTCACTCACTACATGCGCACGTTTAAATGAATCTAATGAATGATTATGATAACATGGATCTGTCAGTAAAGTTTGATAGGTCTATTTAGTATGATAAAATGTTTGAGAGGCATCAATGTTCATTCTACTTCAATTCAATGTGTCACCTATTCCCCATGCCTTCAAAATGTACGTACGCCTGCCTGGTTCAGTTTGCACATTTTACCATCAGGTTTGTTTTTATAGATCACAAACCTTGAGTGGCAAATGGCAATTATGTTATGATCTGAACACCCTAAGAAGGCAAGAAACTTTATCTCTTACCTTGAACATCGTAGCACAGTGCAAATGCCATTACCATTTTTTGCCCAGCACCCACGTTGTGTAACTTACATAAGTAATTGCACCTATCTGTGTTGCTCTTAAAATTAGCTGTTTTAAGTGAATTGGTGTTGCAATGCAATCTTGAAGCAGCAGAAAGTGCTCATCAAATGATCAACAAAAAACGATTTCCAATCCAGTTAAAGGCCACTCTATTCAAACATTAAGTTCACAATGCACGTCCACTCTGCTTTTAAAACACACATGGACCAGCAGCTCCTACTCCTCACTTAATACTTTAAGCATTTGTTCTGATAAAGTCCATTTTAGTTGATGATGATCCTCCGTCTCCTGACTTGGCTTGTCCAAGGTTTGAAAGAAGTTCAAAATTATTCCCTTTTTTTAAGCCCAGTCAGAAAAGAACACAATTTATGAATGTAGGAGATAAGCTCATAAGATACTGTTCAGAGGGTATTAAGCAGCAACCTGGTACAAATACTCTACAATAACACAACATTCCTGTGCTGCAGAGACATAACCCCCACACATCACCTGTGCTGGGGTTATGTCTGATATACATACTGGACTTTGTCCTGGGGGTTGGGTTTCCTGCGCCCACTTTGCACCTGAGCAGGGTCGAGGAGACTGTGTTCCCATATGGAGTTGGCCCCATTACTCGCCAAAGTCTGAACCATCTGAAACACACACAAAGCATTGACTCAGCAAGGTTCACTCTCTTGCATGATTAACAAAAGAACATTATTCTTGGGAAATATCCGATGTTTTGGATGGTTTCAGTATGACCAGAAAAGTCTAACAATATGCATATTAAAAAGAAAAACAGAGAAAAATGTAAATAATCTCTGAAACAAAAGCAGATTATAAACCTGTAGGATTGAACTTGCATCCTCGTTGCAAGGTCAGATGTATGTACTGTTACTCACCTTAAAATGCCAGTGTATTTTCTGCATACTGTTACTGTATGTCGTAAGTGGACCACCTAATAAAAGAAATGTTTCCTTCTGCAATTGAATTATGAAAAATGGATTCAACTATTATGTTAAATTCAGTACAATTCATAATTCTGTAAGAGAAGTACACTCTCTGTCTTGGCCATTGTGAGAGACCATCATGTGAATGGTGACACTATACATCTTACTAGAATGTGAAATTTGACATTCATTCAGGAAGTACTAGCCAGTTGTTTATTCTTTAAGTTTAATAACTTTTCCTGTTAAAAAAAAGACAATGCATCACTATATTATTTAAAAATACACCACAAAACAATAAATAGTTTTTAACTTTCAAAATCTGCTGAGGGGGAACCCTAGACCCCCAAGGCCCAGAACCAGACTGTGTAAATAAAAATATTTTCTATATTTTTCTAGAATTTTCTACTGTATTAATCTTTCTAATATTTTCTATTGTATTAAGTTTTAACTGGGCACTTTATTTAAAATAAAAAACATAAACAGGCCCTAACAGGAAAAGTGTCCGTACTTCAATTATGCAATTATTAGAATTCATAAATTATGTTGGAGGAAGTGTTTGGTTGAGCTGTTAGGCATGTTTTCACATGTGTGCAGAGGTACAACCTCAGCCTCATTTTGAGCAAGGAAATACCCTGGAATGGCAATATTTAATGGCCACAGGTACTGAACATTTATTTTGCCTTTTTTAACCCATCACTCACTCCTTATGTATGTGTCTCACCTGCAGTAGTGCAGGAGGCCATCCACTGTGCCTCAGATGCTTGACTATGGAGATGTGCCGGCCTAAGCTGCGATGGACAGAACAGCATTCATCACAGATCAGGACCCCTCGGTTGATACTGGTCCAGCCAGGATCTGTCACACAAACACACATGGGTGGTTTTAGGATTTTTCAAGGAGATGGGTTTACAAATCTTTATTTATTTAACACAACATTAACTTTAGGTAAGGAGGCTGCAGAAATTATCAAACCTGTGTAGACTATTAACACATCATTTGAAACAAACTCCTAAATTCACAAAGTAAAATGGAGGGCCTAAATTACAGTTTATCCAGTGGTGTAAAAAACACTTTTATTTATATTGCACCTTTCATACAAATCAAATGCAATGAGTTCTTTACAGCGTCTGAAAAAGAGGAAAAAAGAGAAAATACTGACAAAACATGGTACAAATTAAAATAGATTTAGAAGCACACCAATATGAATAAAAAGTTAAAGATAAATAAAAGCACTTAAAATAGCAATAAAGATGAGTGAAATAAGAACAGTAATTTCAAAATAAAACACTGCAATAGCCAGACTGAATCAATGTTTAAGTTTAAAAATATCAATCAGACAGACTGTTCCAGCTTCTTGGGGCGTAATTGCTGAAAGCAGCATCACCAAATGTTTTTAGAAATGTTTATAGAACTGAAACTGGCCTCCTCAGGGTTTTAGAAGATTAACGTTTTAGCAGCTGACTCTGGTCAATACACTGTTTTGCTCCTGTTGGATCTGTCGGCTGATTTTGACACCGTTGGTCACTGTAATTTAATCAAACATCCTAAAAAATGGGTGGGCATTTCAGGTTTGGTTTTATAGTTACCTCACAGAGAGATCATTCTGCGTTGAAATAGGACATTGTAAATGATGTCAGTACCACTAACATAGAGTCTGTTCTTGGACCTTTAATATTTTTAATGGACATGTTACCATTTGCCATGTTAATAAAAAACAAATTTAAATTACTATTCATACGCCGACCTCACACAGTTACATCTTTCCTTTGATAGTAAGGACACCAATCAATTACACAACCTCCACACGTGAATTGCAGATAAATAACTGAATGGCAACAAATTTTCTACAGTTAAACTCACAAAAGTGACAAGTTGTTATTACAGGCCCAGACTAATTGCAAAATCCTAATTCAGCCCATCTTTGTAGAAATCTTGGTACCATCTTTGACTTACACCTCAGTTTTGATAAACATATTAATTTAGTTGTCCACCTTTCTTTCAATTAAGAAAACTCTCAAAAACACGGTAATCGTAATTTAAACATGGAAACAGTATTTCATGTATTCATTTCAGATTTCTGCCATTCACTTTACTCTTGTCTCACACAACATCTCAACAAATTAAAGCTGATCCAAAATACTACAGTCAGTCTCACAACAAGGAGGTCCAACAGGATAAAACACATCCCACAGGTTTTAAAATCACTTAATTGGTTTCCAGTCTGTTTTAGAATTGGTTTTGAGTTCTGGTGATCACTTTTAAAGCTAGTTGAGGGTCAGCGCAAGAATACATTTCTGACCTCCGGACCCCACACTCTTCTTTTAAGTCACCTTTAAAAACAAACGATGTTAGACTTGCCTATGTTTTAAGTTTTGTAATATTTGATCAACTGCTTTAAAAGTGCCTTCTATATTTGCTAAATGTTGCTCAGTGTTGTGCTCATGGTGGATTAATGTTGGTCTTCATAAAATAAAGTTAAAACTGAGGTCTAGACATGCTTTAAAGGGTCTTTGTTATGCATGTGTGTTATATAAATAAAGATTTGATTTATTTCTTATCTTGTTTTCAAAAGCACTAAATCATTAAATATATAATCATTAAAATAAAACCTTAAGGAAACATGAACACAATACACAAGAAGTTTTGTATATGACCAGTGGTGCTTCACTAGCTGCTACAAAAGTCAGCTCTAGTAGTTTTTTAACAGTAGTTTAAGGTGTCTGTAACAACAATTTGTATATATCTTTTAGTCTAGTGAGATAAGGATGTCAAAAGTTCTGGGAAATTACCCCCTTACCTTTGACAAGTGAACCTTATTCTTTAGGCGTTGTCAAGTACACATACATTTTGGGTTGGGGGGTCAACTTAGGCAAATACTGGTCTTCTAGCATAGGATAACTATTTCAGTCAATAGACTATTAACTTTATGCCCTTAGGACACTGATATGATGAGCAGCACACAATTAATGCAGGTGCCATGTTGAAACATACACACAAAAATATGATTACATAGCTTTAGTTACTCTGAGGCATGGATCGAACTGTCTGGGTTTAGGGCATTAACAGAAGTTTTCCATCATCAGATGAACTGACATGCTGCAAGTCTACCAGCATACAGAAAAAGTACCAGGGAATGCCAAGATCAGTAATCCATATGCTTTAAAGGCTGGTGGCAACAAATTCAATTCCTTAATCTGTGATAAAAAAATAAAACAACTCTAATAGGCTACATGATTTTCTCATCTTGCAGAAACAATTTGAGGCATTACCATTATTGTTATATTGACTTTTTATATTGACTTGTATAAGAGAACAATTAGTCTGTATGCAAACATATATAGACAATGATTCATGATTACAAGATTGCTTAGGGATCAAAACACTAAGGTAAACACTGTAACTGCTGCTTGCATTTATACAATGGTACTTTCAACTTTCTAGAGTAAAACTTGGGGATTCTAAAAGCTCTAAATAGCTATTGTAATAAAAAACATGTACATTCAAGCCAAAGTTACAGCTGTGTTTCTTGCAGTTATCAGTGTTAGCTTTTACAGCACCAACAGCGTAACTTCACAGTCCATTACCATAAACAATTGTGACCTCATTGTCAAAGTTCCCTTAGAACTTTCACCACATCGTATTTCATTAGTCCACACGTATATTGTGTTTACTTTAAATGTAACTTTAACTATTGTATATGCTCAATAAACTGTTGATGCTGCCGTGTTTCACTGATGATATTAACCATTGCCACTGCCTGACCTTTATCCTCTTGAGGAATGGAGATTATTTGGAGTATTCATTGTTCTTTCTAGCCATGCAATTGAATCACCTCTAAGTATGACACAGGGCTGGGTAGAAAGGAGCTGGCCTGTCACCAGTGACCTGTACTAACTTCAGGGTTAACCCAGGGTTTTCAATCCTACGTAGGTCGTTCACTTGTTACCTGGGTATATCGCCACGGTAACGCTCCGGAGCAGGTTATGTTTGAGATATGAGAGCAACCTGTAAAAATCTCCGCCCACTGACCAATCACAACTTTTGATATAACTTGATTATTTTTTACCGATATCGTACTTCACCCTTCAGCAGAGACTAAAAAAGCAACGGAGCCTTTGAGTTGTGTTTTTAACATGTAAAATTATGAAAAGCTTCTTATGGTTTTGAATTATATCTTCATATGAATGTTTAGTGTCTCCATGCCACTCTGTTATCGTCAGAGCTGCAGCTGAAATATAACTTCTCAAACTGTTATACACACCACATAAAAGAGTCAGAGGAACACATCCAGTTAAGGGAAAAAACATGAGTTATTATCATTAGTTTTAAAGGGAACTAATGAAGGGAAAAAATATATAATGAGCCGTAGTGTGAACATTAATACTGGACCATTTTTCTTTTATCTGCCAATTGTCCTTCCTGCATCTGTTCCTGCAGCTGTGTAATTTTATTCTTTGGAAGCCTGCAGTTTTATCTTAAAAGTATTTATATTATTAATATAGTTTGTTCAGAGTTTGTCAGATAAGACACTCTGCTGGCGGCAGACGCAGTTATGATTGTGATGGGTTATATGAAGCTAACACCGCCCCTTTAAGTAAATGCGCTCTTGGAAACTCTGGGTTTACCTATCAGGTTGATAACCAGCTCCATAGGACTGTTAAGCATGATCTCTTGTGTTAGGGTTAGTGGAGCCAGATAACCCAAATATACGCTGGGTATGTTGAACTTGCTTCGTAGTACAGGCCCCAGGTCCGCATTTTGCAGAATGCATTGCTTTGTGTGTATGTTGACTCAAGGAAAGGGCTATAGTTATTAAAAGACAGATATAAACAGCTTTGAACAGGAACATCGACAAACAACCTGCTCACAATTATTTAAAAAAAAAGTAAGTTATACTAAATGCAACAAAAGCATTGCCAATACATGTTTGCCTACAACAACTGCAAATCTTTTCCTTTTTATCAAACATCAAAACAGGTTTTCACCTGAGGTTAAATGGTGCTTGCTAGATTAAGAAGTTTCAAAGGTTTTTAATGGAGCATTGCAGCCGTACAGTAAGTGTTTCTAGGCATGAGACATAGTTCCAGTTCATATAACAGTAATAAAGTATAGCCAACAAGGTATTCAACTCTTAGCACAGGA
Organism: Labrus bergylta; assembly: GCF_963930695.1. Taxonomy (NCBI): domain Eukaryota; kingdom Metazoa; phylum Chordata; class Actinopteri; order Labriformes; family Labridae; genus Labrus; species Labrus bergylta. The sequence continues at coordinate 1,016,877 of NC_089205.1, forward strand.
GACCTATAGCTTATCGTCTTCTACCAGGGGGACATGCTTTGTTTGAGGATAGCAAAAGTTGTAATGCGTGCACATGAATGGATGTAAACACACAATCACAGTAAACATACTATACATGAGGTCATGTGAGGCTGTATATGCGAGGCTTAAAGTTTAAGTTTACCTCACTTAATACAAACACAGTTAAGAAAAAAAAACATGAAAATGATGTAATTTCATTTGTTTGACACATGTCATGCAAACAATATATATAATATTCAGAACACTGTCGAATTAGCATCAAAAGATCTACTTTAAATATGTAAGTTTGCTGTTCAACCAATGAGTAGCATCAAAACATAATACAAAGTAGGAACTGGTTAAGACAGTAAGATAAGTTAGCAACATACTTAACAAACACTAGAAATAGGCTGTAAACTATGCAAGCTCATGTAAGATCAATGCCGGATACCAATTAATCGACTGGCTGGTGGTTAGCATTAGCTGAGTTGTTTTAGCTAAACTTGCTACTTGCTGGTTAACCAAAGTTAGCTAGACCCGCTAAAGTTGTCGCTAAGCTAATAACGTTAGCCATATATACAATCTCAAACGCCACAGCAATTAGCTAATTGCAACACAGTATTATTGAAATATAATCTGGGTGTTGACTGACGATATGTATTGTATCAGCCAGGTGAACTGATAATAAAGACCAACAACACAGAAAAACGCATGAACATTAGCAAGGCTAAGCTAACGGGCTAAGAAGAGTCCCGGTCACAAAATCAAAACAAACGTCTCAAGTAGGAAAGTGAAATAAACCTGATATTTCAGGGCAACAATTCGTCGCATGTTACTGGCCACGTAAATTTTCATAGAATCTGCTCAATACAGAACATTTGTGGTTGATTATCATAGCAAATCGTATTTCTTGGTTGTTTACGCCTATTTTACACAGATTATTTGGGGCCTTAGTGACAGTGGGAAGCCCTGCTCTGAGGACTCGCTGACAGCGGCTGCATCCTCGCCCCGTTGTACCACCATGTCGCACTCACGACGTATTGTTCAACTACAAGGCTCTATTTTGGATTTACTTCATCTCCCCTACCTGGCGCACTGCAGTCAGCACAGACTTCTGTCCTTTGAAGCTTTCTTGACATCTCGAAAGTCGCTGAAATATAGAGGTTGATTACTGGCGATGATGTGGTTCGCCACTATCCCCCCTAGCAACGCGCCGACGATTGCCGTCAATCGATGCGGCCCCTGAATCCCCGGAAGCCGGTTGGTGTGGTCGTCTTTCCCGGCAAGCTGACAGTTGTATTTACAGTTTTTTTTCCTGCTGCCTCTTAACCCACATTCACCAGGCAACTTATTTTGGGCCCAGCTAATAAGACATCTCGTTTTTAAGCACGAACCTCATAGAATATTGAGTATATCCGTTCACTGCATTGCCTATAGCTCGCGTAAGGACGACAGCAGCCTACCTGTCAGTTTCCGCACACACACACCCAACAACAGCCATGCAGCCCTATGGAGGTGCAGGGAGGGGTAACGGAGCAACATTATTCCAGTCATCAAGTGAATTTCCTAAACAGACCAAAGTATTCCCAGAAATGTGTAGCTCCATTGAAAAAAAGAACATGATTTTAATATAGGCCCACTCCTACCTTGAAACCACACATATTACTGTCAGTTTATTATGCTTAGATATCTGCTTGTTATGGCCTAATTGTGCGATTTTAGCAAAAATATTGTTATATTTCAACAGGCTTGCTTAATAATTTAATATTTCCATTATTATCCCAATATCAAAAAATAAGACGTCATCGTTTTGTCAATATTTAGGCTACTGTCATATAGCAAAGTAACATTTTCTCAAGTACAATAACTTCCTATAAGATTGGCAAAAAAGGTTAATCGAATCCATTCAAAATGTGGCCTGGACAGATCTGATAGCCTAATCAAATTGAATTTAGCCTACCTTAGTGTCACAAAAAAGTAGGTTAATGCTTCAAATTGCAAACACATTGAAGGAATGAAAAATAACAAGAGTTGGCTTACATTAATTTATGCATTTGACCATGAATATTTTATTTTGTATCGTTTACAGGCGGTAGCTCTAGAGCCTAGCTAGAACTAATAAAATATTTCTGTAGGGAATAGGCTATATTATTATTATTTCTTTATTTAAATAAAATGTGTTTTAATTCCTGTAGTTCTTCTGAACAAGGCATGTTTTATCACAACATCCCAGCCTGCGGATTGGCTGTAGCTAGTGTGCGCATATTTCATTGCTTGTCAACGCATCTTTTTCATCGCCCAATGAAGGTTAGAAGGAACAAGTACTAGATTAGGTAGGAGAGATAGATATAGAGAGAGAGAGAGAGAGAGAGAGAGAGGGAGAGAGAGGGCGGAGACGCGGATGGTTAAAAAAAGGTGTAGCCCAGCCTTTAGAGACTCAAACGAGGTATTTATCTTTATTAGGCTGCTGATTTTCACGGATGTGTGCTTTTTATTCCTAACAATACGCACAGCATTCTGCGCCGCAAGCTGCATCGATACGCCTTTGGGCATCACTCCGATAATGATAGGTTTGATTATATAGCGTAAATTCAGAACCAACCAAGTAGGCTATAGTTGGAATCCATACTCGAAAGCGCAGGAGTTTAATTATGATCCGAGGATGATTTCTGCTAAGACAACTCCAGAAAAGAGTCGTTATCCTATCCACTATTTGGTGTGGCACAACAAACACCGACACCTGGAGAAAGAGCTGACAAAGAACGAGCAGGTGAGACTGTGGAGAGCGATGAAATACATATTTGCTTACAGACATGTAGGCCTGTGTCTAAACAACCGTTGATATGATCAAATTGTGGTGGTATCGTTGTCACCCAAGGAGCACCTCGCTGATTAACCTAAAGTCTATATGGCCCCGTGTGTTTCTATTTGTGATATTTAGGGGATAGTGGTGTTGGTGGGTTGAAGACCAAATAGGTCTAATCAGATTTTGATTTACTCTATTTTATTTGTGACATTCATTTGTAATCACAGAATGAAATGTGAAAAATGGTGTTTACTGTGTTTGGGCTTAAAACACCCATCCTTCTACTATAATGTGTAGGCTATTGGAAGTTGTAACTGGAGTTTATAAAAAAAGATTCAAGTGCAAATGCTGTAATGGCTGACCCTATAGGCTACTTCAACCTAAAGAAAGAGAGAGAGAGAGAGAGAGAGTGTGTGTGAGTGTGTGTGTGTGTGTGTGTGTGTGTGTGTGTGTGTGTGTGTGTGTGTGTGTGTGTGTGTGTGTGTGTGTGTGTGTGTGTGTGTGTGTGTGTGTGTGTGTGTGTGTGTGTGTGTGTGTGTGTGTCAGTGCTTTCTGCACGAATGTAAGCAACATCATTGAGTTATCGCCTCAAAACTGTAGGCTTTCTGCCTTCCAACCAGCAAATCAGGTTGTGAGTGGGTGAGACAATGCAGATACTGAGCATGTGGGCGGACAGTTGCCAACCATCACAGCAAATACAGTGTTGGGATGATACATTTATTATGAGGTTGTTGCGATCATAAGCATTGAAAATAATTTTCACCAAATAGTTCAATTTAAGTAACCACCTTAGGGAGGTTCTCGATGATATGATAAGAGTTGTACGTTTATGAGAGATACAGTGCAAGCGTTCCTAGTGTTAAGTATGCCCTGCTGGCTCAACAAATGAAAATGAACAAGTTGGACTTTTGTCTGGTTTCGGAGTTAATTAATCATTGCATTGATAAGTTAGCATGTAGCTACATTAGCAGTGTGCCTCATGCAGACTAGTCTACTCTTAAGAAACCCCCCTAAAACTGCTTAATTTGTTTCACATGGCTAAATCACAGCACCTGCAGGAAAACAATGTCAAATTGGTGTGCCTGGTGTGGCTTCGATGGCAGTGCTAGCATCACCAGCCTTTGTTCCTGTCAGCAAGCTAACATACACATGCCTGTGCTGAATGTGGTTTCTCATTGTTTCCAGTCAACATTACTATAGTTTAACCTGACCCATCCTTCAACTTGATCCTCATTTTCTAGATCAGAATACTGCCAAACCGTGCTGCTTCCACAAGATGTCATTCATTTATTGTGCTTGTTCACATTCAGGAGAGCAAGGAGACAAATCCCAATAACCGGGGCTACAGCCAATCTTAGCTTTAGCTACACAACTGTATCCACTAATGTCTGTTACGCTCTCTGCTTTCACAAAGGCTTTCAAAAAACAACAGGGATAAATTGTTTGACACTTGTTTCTTTTGCCTAGCTCCTGTGATTGGCACCTCTGGGCGATGCTGTCTAATATTCATTAGCATGTTTAATGTGTGGCCAATGTGGTACCGTACTGCCAATCAGCATTTTACATCTGATATAAATAGCAGTCAGGCCTTCAGGCCTTGTATAACTCTTCTTGCTTCTTCTTCCTCATCTGTAATATTGGTTAGCAAATAGTTGAACGCATTACTGCCATCTGGATTGGGCTGTGGATACTGCCATGTGTGATTGCCTTTTTCTCAACTCAGATGTGTTCGTCTACAAACTGGGACATTATTTTAACGTGCTCCAATCTAAAGTCCATTGAAAATATTAATTATTTTATCCGTAAAATTTCACATTTAATATTGTAAACAGAAATGTGTGGTGTGCTTTGTTTACACAAATAGACCCAGTCAATAAGCCCATAGTTTTACATTTTTCAGGAATAAATATCTTAAAATCAGAAGGTAATGTAGACCTGGATGACCTTCAAAGGTTTGAATATGCATCCAGGGAGACATGCCAATTGGCAGTTGCAGTGGTGGATGCATGACATTGACTGCTTGGGTCTATAATCTTCATGATGTTGTGCAGGGCAAATCTACATGACCAACATTTGAGGCTAAGTGAATCTTTGTCTGGTGATCAATCATGATACCTAGGTTGCAGGAGGACTTAAGTCCCTGACACACCAAGGAGATTGTTGGCCGTCGGTCCTTTGGTGAGCGGTCGTCGCGCTACTTTTTGTGGTGTGACTGTTGACTTGAAGCGGCTGTGGCTTAGTTGGTAGAGTCGTCGCCTCTCAACCAGAAGATCAAGAATTCAATCCCCAGCTGAGCAACATGTCTGATGTGTCCTTCGGCAAGTCACTTAACCCTGCATTGCTCCCTCTGCTTCAGTGGTAACATTGTAACAATTGTAACTGTTGGTCCCCGTCCGTCTGCCTTCTTTTCGCCAATTCGACATGTTTAATTGTTGTCGGTGAGAGGGATCTCTCTGATTGGCTGTTGGGAGGTTTCATTCCTCTCCAGCTCTCCTCACAGGTTCAGGAAAGCCCCTTGAGCATGTCGCTGTAGTATCCATGCTTTCACCCATTAGTGCGGTTTCTCCTTATTTGTCTCCTCCACCTCTTCTTTTCTTTTTCTACTAAAACTAGAAGCTGACAATGCCAGCGCCATTTTCTACTTTTTATCAGACATTATTCTCCATTAGTAGGTCACCTATGAGTGGTGTGCGACTGCGTTGTGAAAATTATCTTTTCATTAGAACAAATTACCGCTGCCTGCTGGCATAGAGAGTTAATTTCCTCTCACACATGTGCAGAACGTACACGGTGGTTGGCCGTCGGCTCTTTGGGGTGTGTTCTAGTCTATGGTTCTCGTGCAACTTTTTGGCCAAGACAAACGACAATGTGAGGCGATGCCACAGGCGGAGCAGAGTGTAGTGGCTCTGCTGGCACGCTCCGGAGACAGACCGCTTGCTACAGAGGTGGGAACATTGACTGGAGTGGCAGTGAACGGCGCCATAATGCCCAGCGCTGACGGACCGCTTGTGGCAATAGGCAGCCAGTTTCCCAGCATGACTTGCAGTAGTTCATACCTAGGTTTAAATGTGAAGGAGGGACCAGGACTCTATCCCGTCATCGGAGGAGATCCAACCCAGCAAACCATTCCTCTCTGCGTTTTCCATAGACCAGAGACTCCATGGCACTTTTTAAGGTCATTGGCCCACAGTCAGCAGCTAGCTTATTGAGCATGGACAATGTTCCTCTCCTCTTTTCTCTTCAAACTACAGACAGCCTCTTGGTACCTAAAGAAGGACACTAAAAGGAGTCTCCTCTGCAACCAGAAAGACAATGGAATCTGCTCGTGTTGGCGAGCCGACTCCCATTACCTTTCGCTCTAACTTCAAACTGTCATGGAGACGCAACAGAAGATCCCTCTATGGACCCACCTTCATTCTTTTAACACACACTGCTACCGCTATCTCAGTCATGTCAAAGGCTTTTTTGGGGTGGAGACTCTTTAAGTCTGTTTATATTTGTTGTTAAATCTGCTGCTTTTGTTTTAAAGTTGCCGGATTGCAACATGTCCACATTCCTGTTTGTTTGATTTACTCTGCTGTGTTCTTGGCTCTCAATGACTGAGTTAGAGCTGCTTTGTTTGCTAAGCTGGCATCTTTCTACTCTCTCTCCTCCTCTCTCTTACTAACACTACATAAACATACACATACACGTCGCTGCGTCAGTTATACACACCTTAAAGAGACACACCTTGCAGAGACTAACTCCCAATAAATTGCCACATACTCCATGTCTGTCAGCGCACTACGCCGCCGTTAGCTGCCACTCTAGTAGATGCTCCTGTTTCCACAGCGAGCGCCACGGTCCGCCCCAGGAGCATGCCAGCAGCTCCACTACACTCTGCTACCGTTCAGATACGCTGCAAGTCTCTCTTTGACAGAATGCTGCAACCATGCCTCAAACTGGACAAAATAGAACGACCCGGACAGGAAGTCAGACAATGAAATGCACAGAGCCTCCGGTCAATTTCAAAATAAAACACAATATACAGACTCACGATTGTATTTTCCATCACTTTAGTCAAAACAAAGTCAAAACAGGCACTAGACTAATAGAAAAAAGCAACCCCAGAAAGACAAAACAACATGTGTGAACTTTTTGTCTTTATTCTAGAACAATCTTTTTTTTTAAAGATTTATTTTTAGCCTTTTGTGCCTTTTTATTGAAAATATATGACAGTGGATAGAGTTAGAAATCAGGGAGAGGGAGAGAGAGCGTTGCATGAATGACCTGCAGGAAAGGAGCCACAGGTCGGACTCGAACCCGGGCCATCCACTTGAGGGACTACAGCCTCCATACATGGGGCGCGCACACTAACCACTGCGCCAACAGCGCCCCGTTCTAGCACAATCTCATGTTCCAGAAACGGAACCAGTGGGTCATCGGGGGTCAGCCATATGTTCCCACATTTCTAAGAATTTTCTGAAAATTAGGCCCCATGTTCCCACAGGGTGCTGATGCAAATTTATGAAAAAGGAAATGTTGGAACGTAGGGCCTAATTTTGGAAAATGTGGGAGCATAGGCACGCTCTCGGCCATTGGGGAACCTTCCAGCGGAGCAAAACTGTGACACTTGACAGATTGGGCGTGCACTGACTATGTGGACATTTGGAGTTAGTCTGTTTTGACACCTAACCTGTTTTGTTTTGTTAAAACAACTTGAGACCATCAAGTAAGTGCAGTTTGTTTGAGCTGTTGTGAAGGCTGACAATCAAACCCTGGAGTGTACCAAACAACTGCACCAAAAGCGCTTGAAAATGTGTTTGTTGGTTCCTTTTTGTTTTACTCTGGTGCAGTTTGTTTGTAGAAAGAACACAAACTGACCTCAATCTGACCCAAATGAAGGAAGCAACCACCTTTGGCACTCTCTGTTCATCATTGCTGAACATGTGCTAAAGACCACAGGCTTACCTGATGAATCTTAAGAGGCAGTTTTGATGGATGAGCAGGTCATAGTCCAGGAGGATTCATTAATTCTCCTAAACTCTAAGCACATTCATATAAGCACATTCATACGGACATAATTATCTTGTGTGCACAAGATATTAACCAGAGGTATATATTTTTTAATTTTCGAGACTTCAGGGGCTCCGTACATTCAGCTACCACAGTACATCAACATATTTTTTTAAACAATTCTTTTAGTTGCTGTTGCTCCAAATTTTTAACCTGTATCGTTTGCCTTAAATACCCATGATCAGAGCAAACATCAATCCGTGTAGTTGTCTGTCCATTTTGAAATTGGAGAATGGCTTTAGCGCAGTCACAGCCAGGCAGGAGTGAACCAGTCTTTGTTTACCTCCAGGATTTTTCCTGCAAGAAATTCAGACCACTTCCTCATGCTTGACAGATTTTGTCACAGTGTGAACACAGACCAAACTTGAGGTTATTATGCAACAATGTAACAAATGTGTCCATGAAAAATAGTTAAACACGTTTACAGCCTGGTACAAAATACAAAACAGCCCTGATTAGTTATTGTCATCACTGGCACACATTGTACGGGGGTGATTTAAAAAAAAAAAAAAAAAAAACCAGCTCTGTTTTGATTTTGAAAACAATACGTGTTATCCAGCTGACATGATTGACAGGTTGTCAGGAGGTTTAAAACGCACCTCAGCTCCAGCTCTCAGCCTGTCTTTAGGTTGACTGAAAGTTAGACTGAGACAGGATGTCCAACATGGCGGCTGCTGCCGATGAGCCTCCGGAACCCCCTGCCCTAAAAAAGGGCTGACGTCACTCAGGCTTCATCCTTTAATATTTACAGTCTATGGTGAAAACGACCTAAGCAAAGCTTGTCCCTGCCATCTTGTGTTGTCACAAGGCCATGTCACATGCTTTCCTTGGTTATTTTTTCACCATTTCCTGTCACATGTGATGCCACCACAGGAACAGAACATGTTCTGGTCAGTTATACAGTTGGCTCACAACGACAGCTCACGTGCAGTAGTAAGTGATTTTAACACAGAAGCATAAATACAATGTTGTTATTTGGACATTTTAGCAATACCGTTCCAAAAATTAAAGTGCATTGTATTACACTGTTCTATTCTTCTGACTATTCAAAGCTGCTTTTTACACCACAGGTGTAACTAATTATATCTAATCATATCCATGCACATTCAAATCACATGCCACTAATGCAGCAGCGGGAGGAAAATTTGGGATTCATTGTTTGCACAAGGACACTTTGTCATGTGACTGCATGAGCCGGGGATTAAACCCCGACCTTTCGGATGAGAGACAATCTGCTCTACCACTGAACCACAGCTGCAAAGGAATCCTGTTTGTAAGAAACAAATATCTTTGTTACCTCTAATGATTGTCAGCGACAACCACGGGGGAGAGTACCAGAGACATAGATTTGAGTGCAGAACAGTAACAGTTATTTTTTACAGCTCATCAGCTGAAAAGAGATATTCACTGATTTTGAAAAAGTGTTTAATTAAATAAAATCCACAACACAGCCTTAGGGCATAATGATATTTCTGCCAGTGAAATGTTTTTTGAAGTTCTTTTTAGAATAGGTAACAGTATAATAACATTATCGTATTATGCTATTTTATAGTGTATGTACATACTATTTGCATCATTGCAACAAAATATTTTTTGTCTTGATATATATGTTGGACTGCATCTTGAGAGTTTTAGGAGTGACTATATTTCTTTCCTCTTGGTCTGCATGAATGTCTTCTTGTGTTTCATTGGGGCCTGTCATCTCATTTTAACAAAAAGGTGACAGCACCATAAACATTAGAGAAACTTTAAGTCTAGTTTTTATAATGTTGCCTTATTTTACAAGACCATAATTGTCTAAAACAATTTCCTCTGTTTCTGTGTACTTTAGTCTATTTGCATATCTGTTTCTTGATAGTGTTGGGAACATAACATATGCTAGAATGTAGGTCAACATTTTACATATTATCTGTGCTATACAAATAAAGTATTGTTATTATTATTATTATTATTATCTTGGTTAATTTTAAGGTCTTTTATGGTTCCCACCACTTTATTGCACCTGCACAGGTAGAAATGAACCTTTACTCAGATAATGAGACAAGGTAGGTTTTGATATTGATAGTTTTCATTTGAGGTATTACCATTTGTTTTAAGTTTGAGGCAGGTTTTTTGCTGTCTTTAAATGGAAATCTTACATCAGTATAACGTTTGTCATAGTCTTTTCTACACGTAGAATCACGCAGGCAAGAAGGGAGGAAGGGTGGAGGACAAGTTATTTTTATACCTCTCCCTGTCATTGCCATCCTCTTATCCTGTGTGCACCAACCACAAACATTTTAGGAAAGACATAGACATAGTGTATTTCTGTAAGCACAATTTTGTGTGTGTGTTATGTTTGTATGAAAGATTGATGTTGGCTTAAGTACCTGCCAAGCTACATCAGGCAAGGCGCACACTGAGCAAGTGAGAGGGGGAGTGTATGAGAGAGAGTGGATGACGAAAAGATGAAGCCGATACCAAAGATGGCTTTCAATAATGCAACCTCCACCAAGTTCTCAATTGAGGGAGGGTAGTATAAAAAGAAAAAAATTAAACTGAGGGAGAGCAGTGAAGCAGGTAGGGATGCAACTGATTCAAATATTTTTTTTAAACTATGGTTATATTGTCCTCCTTGGTAGCCATGGAAGTATCACTTAAACAGCACATGCAACCACCAGCTGATAATTGCATTATAAAAGCAGAAATGGTGAGAGTGAGTGGAGGAATGTTAAGGCACCTATGATACAAAGAAGCCATGAATATTGAAATATCAACACTTTATGACCCATTTCTTGTGTAAAAATTAGGATTATTCAAAAACAGGGGATTATTGGATACATTTGTAGATTAGATCTTCATGGTACAAAGACACATTACATTAATGGTACTATCATTCCAAGTTTAGATTAGTAATTACTTGTATTTTGAATGTACTTGCATTGACACCATGATGATACCCTTTGCATCAATCTAAACACATGTAAACAGAGCCGTGGAGGGTTTTTTGTACAGATGACTGACCAACTCTGATCAGCTGACCCACTAAGAGGGGAAAGAATGAATTATATTAAAAAAGTTAAGAGGGGGGCTTGATGAGCAGCTACTGTGTGAGCATCCTGGCTCCTGGCTTCCCAGAGCCTCGGCTTCCCGGGTTTCCTGTGACTCTGCCCGTGTGCGTTCAGTGACACAGCCCCTCTGTGCCCTGGAGTCTCTGCCACCCTGTGCTCTGTAGTCTCTGCCAACCTGTGCCCTGGAGTCTCTGCCACCCTGTGCTCTGGAGTCTCTGCCACCCTGTGCCCTGAAGTCTCTGCCACCCTGTGCCCTGGAGTCTTTGCCAGAGTGCCGTCTGCGCCCTGTTCCTGCTGAGCGCCTCAGGCCTGCTGTTCCTGCTGAGCGCTTGTGACCCCCTGTTACAGAGTTGGGTGTTACCCAGGTTTCCCATCGGAGGTCTGGCAGACTCAAGGGCAAAGGTCAAAGGTATTTGTTTGCAGCCAGAAAAATGCAAATACATAAACAGCACAAATACATAATCCAACTAAAATTATCAATCAATCAATCAATAAATTTTTATTTGTATAGCGTCAACTCATAACAAGTGTTATCTCGAGACACTTTACAAAAAGCAGGTAAAAGATCTTACTCTTTGTCTGTTAACATTACAAAAGAGCAGGTAAAAAGACCTTACTCATTGTTATGTTCTGGCAGGCCGTTAACCAACGATCTTGAGGAGCCTTAGAGAGCTCAAGAGCTCCCAGGAAAGTAGGTGGTTAGTGACTGAGATTTACAGATAGATACATGCAGTAATATGATGTACTGTATATGCACTTAGAGACTGTAGGTACCACTAGTAGGCCTGCATTCTGGGACCGTAATGTTCTCGAGGGGCAGTACGGCACTAGTAGCTCCTTAAGAGAAGATGGTGCCTGGCCATTTAGAGCTTTGTAAGTGAGAAGAAGGATCTTGAATTCTATTCTAGACTGTATAGGGAGCCAGTGCAGAGAAGCCAACACAGGAGTAATGTGGTCCCTTTTCCTAGTTCTAGTCAGTACACGAGCTGCAGCATTCTGGACTAGTTGAAGAGTCTTTAGAGACTTACCAGAGCACCCTGACAAAAGAGAATTACAATAATCCAATCTGGAGGTAACAAATGCATGAACTAGTTTTTCTGCATCATTTTGCAGGATATTCCTGATCTTGGAGATATTACGAAGGTGAAAATAGGCTGTTCTTGAAATTTGCCTGATGTGAGAGCTAAAGGACATATCTTGATCAAATAGAACTCCTAGATTCCTAACAGTGGTGCTAGATGCCAGGCTGATGTCATTAAGGACAGTCAAATCACTAGAAAAAGTCTCTCTGAGGTTTTTAGGGCCTAGCACAATAGCTTAAGTCTTGTCTGAGTTAAGTAGCAAAAAATTTCTGGTCATCCAGGTCCTAACGTCCTTAAGGCACGTTTCTAGCTTACATAACTGACTGGTGCCATCGGGCTTCATTGATACATAAAGCTGAGTATCATCTGCATAACAATGAAACTATATGGAGTGTTTCCTCATAATATTTCCCAGAGGAAGCATATATACATGTAAAGAGAATTGGTCCAAGTACTGAACCTTGTGGCACTCCATGGCAAACTTTGGTGTGCATAGAGGACTTATCATTAACATGTACAAACTGAGATCGATCTGATGATCACCAATCCCCAGCTGGGGAACATGTCCGATGTGTGCTTGGGCAAGACACTTAACCCTAAATTCAGTGGTGGTGTATGAATGGGATTAGTTACTTCTGATGGATGATACTACATAGCGATCACTACCATCAGTGTGTGAAAGGGTGTGAATGGGTGGGTGTGACCTGCGGTGTAAAAGCGCTTTCAGTAGTCGGAAGACTAGAAAAGCGCTATATAAGCTCAAGTCCATTTACTATTTACCATTCAAACCAACTTAAAGCAGTCTCTGTAATTCCAAGTGTGTCCAAGTCCTAGTCTGTATAATAGGATCTGATGGTCAATGGTGTCAAAAGCAGCACTAAGATCTAACAAGACGAGCACAGAGCGAAGTCCCCTGTCTGAAGCTAGAAGTAGATCGTTTGTAACTTTATCTAGTGCAGTCTCAGTGCTATGGTGGACTCTAAATCCTGACTGAAACTCCTCAAATAAACTGTTGTCATGGAGAAAGTCACACAGCTGATTAGCTACCACTTTCTCCAGGATCTTTGAGATAAAAGGCAGGTTGGATATAGGCCTATAGTTAGCTAGAGTTCCTGAATCTAGAGTAGGTTTTTTGAGTAGAGGTTTGATTACCGCTACTTTAAATGACTGTGGTACATAGTCTGCCAGTAAAGACATATTGATCATATCTAATATAGAGTTGCTAACTAAGGGAAAGACTTCCTTAAACAGCTTGGTTGGGATTGGGTCTAAAAGACAACATTAAGTGCCTAAATACATAAAACATGAAACTGGTAGCCCTGGGCATGCTGGTAGACACCTTGGCATGCTGGTAGACACCTTGTTCCACCTCTGCAGGCCGGTTGACTCCTGCCTTTGCAAGTTCCTAAGCCTCCCAGAGACCTCCGCATTTGCTCTGTTCACCTGGTTTGCCTCCCGGCTGCCCCCCTGACCTGCCGTGCTGGCCTTGTTGGCCTCCAGGCCGCACTGTTGACCTGCACTCCCTGCTAGGCGCACGGGAAAGATGTTTTATTTTTTTTTTTTTACTTTTATTCACCAAAACGTACATACACACACTCACACAATTTAAAAAAAGAGAGACAAACAAGAGGGGAACTGTGGTACGATATAGTTTTGGAAGCAGATTTAGACATAAACAAGATGTTTTGAGTAGGGGGGACTGCCAACTGAATCGTAAGTGTCACATTACTATTGTGTTTAAAGCACAACCAGCAAAGGGGCTCAAAAGCAATGTAAGTCTTTGCAACAGGTTATAGCTACAATACTTGTGACCACTCACTACGCTAATCGCAATGGTCAACACAAGCGCGTACAAACACACACACACACACACACACACACACACACACACACACACACACACACACACACACACACACACACACACAGTTACAGAAACAAAATAGGTACGCATAGTGGCAGTATTATACATCCGTTCCCTGCTTTGGTGCTGAAAAACATTAATTGCACAGCGACAGTGTCCTGTCGCAGTGTAAGACAACCCATGTCTTACCTGGATTTACTTTCTGCGCACAAAAACTCAAACTGACACACTTCTCTCCTCTATTAGTTGGGTATGGGAGGGTCAGGGCAGGACCAGAGTGATGGGTACATGCCCACTTCCCCCTCTCCATCAACCTTTAAAATCAGTGACTTGATTATGAAAAATGTGAAAATTGTAAATAAATCCTTAATTTACGAGATCATGTTCAAGGAGTGGTAGTACCATTATCAATTCTTGTACAAACAACATTCAGTTGTTAATAATGTAATAAAATCCTTATGTACTTAAAGGAGACTTAATATGTATTTAAACACTATAAAGCTACTAAATGATTCAAGCCCACAGTGGACCATCTGAACCCACTTGGAATCATTCCTGACCCTGGCTGATGGTGTTGCTGTTAGTTGCTTTCATGCTCAGATAAGGCAAGGCAAGCTTATAGTGTATTTCAACAACATGGCAATTCAAAGTGCTTCCACCTGATGAAGCCTGAAGCTTAATCTCTCTTAATCTCTCCTCCTTTGCGCCAAAAACAACCGCCTCAGTTTTGTCTTTCTTTAACTTAAAAAAAATTTGCACATCCACCCAGTGCTTGTATGGGGCCATGGTCACCTGGCGACATTGTAATATAGATCTGTGTGTCATCTGTGTAATTATGATAACTTTTTTTTTATTGTTTTTTATGATCTTAGGTAGTAGAAGCATGTAGATGTTAAACAGAAGAGGCCCCAGAATGAAACCTTGGGGAACTCCACATGTAGTTTTCGTTTGCTCAGATTTGAAGTTACCTATAGACATGAAGAAGTACCTGTCCTTCAAGTAAGATTCAAGCCAGTTTAGTACTATGCCAGAAACTCCAATCCAGTTTTCCAGTCGGTCGAGATAAGATGTGTTGATTCGTAGGATAGGTGATACAAACTATGGACGTCGCAAAGAGACAACCAAAAACGTTCGAACATTGACTAGCTTGAACAATGGAAAGTGAGAGAGTTGGGTAGGTTTATGGCAAAAATGTTAATACAGCCAGTGGTATCAAACTCATTTATTGAGTGACATGATGTCAGACCTACAAGTACCAAAGCTCATGTAGAACAAATTGTGGCGAACCTTAGTCTTAGTTGCTGTTTGACGTAGCAGCAATGGATTCTCAGACTTTTTATCAGTTATGAAATGTAATCATTTTTATATATGTAGAATTTTTTAACTCAAAATATTTCTTTCTTTCTTTCTTTCTTTCTTTCTTTCTTTCTTTCTTTCTTTCTTTTTCTCGCTCATGCTGTTATTCTCCCTTCCATCTTCTTCCAATTAGACTGATATAGAGTCACTAGACCCTCGTGGTCGGACCCCCCTCCACCTGGCTGTGACACTGGGCCATCTTGACTGTGCACGGGTACTGCTGCAGCACGGAGCTGACAGTAGCAAGGACAACCGCAATGGATGGACTGGTAAGTGTGTTTCTGTCTTGTGTGTTTATTTGTCCTCTTGATGCTCTAGAATGGTTTAACTCCTAATCCTTTTATTTCAACACAGAATAACAGTCACTTTTGCCAGACAATTCTTCTTACAGCACGGTACAGATGGCCAGTGTGACCGTGCCCTAAGGGGACACTCACAAAAGGAAATCCCCAAAAGTCCAGGTTGTTTGCCCAGTTTGAGTGCTCTGAGCATGGTACACATCCTTGGCCCTGGCAAGGTTTGTAGAGGTGTGCTTTGGCCCTGTATGGTTGCTCATGAATGAGCACACACACTTGTACGTAACGTGGACACGATGTACAGCCTTATCGATGCAGCCATTCCTCTCGACAATCATTTTAAACAATAGCAGCTAAGGGCTCACGTTGGTCCAAAGTAAAGGTCTTTGGGCAGATGCGAATATTAATAGTAGTAAGACCTGATGATGTATGTACAAGAGGTAGCCGCGATCAGGCCTGGTTTGGCCTTCAGCAATGTGAGTGCAGGCCAGCAGGGGACTGGGGAGGTAGGGTGACCAAATTTTAAAACCTCCAAATTGGGAAACTATGATTTTACGGCAAACTCATATATATCCATCCACAGACTGTTGACCTGCAATGGTCACACAAAGGTGGCTGTCAGGTGTTTGCAACAGTGCGCCTTCCAGCCTTCACCCACTTTTTGTGTTTGCTCATTTAATTTGGCTTTGATATGTTGCCATTTCCACTGTTGGCGACTGAAAATGAACACTGTAGTGAGTGCAAAATGCAGCATATTCTTTGACGGGTACTTTTGGAAGGATCTTGTACCTCTTCTAGAGCTGACTTTCTTTTCAGCATGACAGCTACCCTTCCTGTTGTGATGCAACAGTTCCTGTTAGTATGATAAGAAAGGCTAGCTAATCTACAGCCACAGACTGATTGACACATGTACAGATAAATTTGTAGAAACACTCTTGATGCATTCATGATAACTCTTGCCTCTTGGTGCATTTATGATTTTTTCCCCTTTGGTTAAAACAGCAACAGCCTTGGCAACAGCATTTATTGACATATGTTCAGACTGATCAAGTGTTTAATGATAATAGAAATGTATTGTCAGACCTTCGTCTGAAATTTGTCTTGCATCACAGCGGCTCAATTTGCAAACAGACAAGATACAAAGATACAAACATTTGACACAACATTCAAACACCAAATAAATATTCAGAAACCTTAAACGTGCTTTGATCTGGGATTCAGCTCCGCATTTGTAGTATTGACTGGTGTTTCAGTCTGACCTTATTAAAACATGGGACCCTGTATCTCTGATTTAATGGTAATAGTTCTTATTCTGTGTTAGAGCGTGGTTAGGATCAGAGGCCATACTCTTTGTCAGCCTTAAAGCATCACAGACAGAGGGACTCGGGTGTTATACTCATTGTAGACAGTCATGACTTATGAGTTATTTTCAGAGGATATACTTGATTTCTGTTACATTTAAGTGTGAAAAATCACATATTAAGCCTTTAACATGTTTTTATTGTGTAAAGAATTGCAAGCATGTTTTAATATTATAGTGGGCTTTAACCAGGACAGGGACTGTTTAAAACAGGGAAATATTATTTTTTTGTAGATATTCGTGGGGACTTGGAGCTTGAAAACGGGATGGTCCTGGTCAAATCAGGACGTATGGCACCACAGAGGGGGGGGCAATCATGCTTCAGCACAGTACAGGCAGCTGGACCTAGTGTTACTGTACCCTACTCGAGCCTGCAATTAATTCATTTTTTGGATGGGTGAGCTTAAGAGGGACAGGAAATGCCGGGAGGAGAGAGTGGGGGATGATATGCAGCTAAGGGCCAAGGTCGGATTGGAACCCATGTACATGGGGAGTGCTACATAAATATTAGGCTATCTAGCGGTCTGCAAAAAAATATTTTGACAAATAACACTCTATATGGGTTCTTCCTTTTGAACTGTCATGTATGTTTCTTTAAAGGCTGAATATGCGATTTTTCACACTTAAATGTAATAGAGATCAAGTATATCCTCTGAAAATAACTCTGTGAGTCATGACTGTCTACAATGGGTGTAACACCTGAGTCCCACTGTCTGTGATGTTTTCAGAGTTTTCAGAGTAGATCAGGAAAACTCAGACATATATCTACAAAACAGAAAACAGACAGAAAAAGGTCAAAAATCAATTGCATGTTTAAGAGAAAAATATAAAAGAAAGAGGTGATACATTATCACCATTATCAGTGCACAAGCGCTGTAGTTTGTTCAATGTGCACTTCGTAACTGAAAACATTTTATAAGAAAGCCCATGTGCACTCGTTTGTACTTTAGTCCATCTCCTCATGTTGAAGTGTCCCTGGGCAAGACACTGAACCCCAAATTGCTCTTGTGTAAATGAGTATGAATGGTAAGCGGTAGCAGACTGGTTAAATGGACATGAGCTTGAATAGTGCTTTTCTAATCAGTTGACTACCCATTCACAACACATTCACACACTAATGGCAGAGGATGCTGCGGAAGTGTCCATATTACCTAATTCCAATCATACACTCATACACATTCATACATGTTCATATGCCACTCACCCATCGTTTGGGGTTCAGTGTCTTGCCCAAGGACACTACAGCATATGACTGCAGGAGCAGGGGAAGACACTTAACCCCAACTCCTGCCAACTCCTGCTGCTGCTTCGTTGGCATGTGAATGAATGGATTAGTTAGTACTAATAGACACTTGGCATCATCTGCCATCAGTGTGTGAAAGATGTGTGAATGGGTAAGTGTGACCTGCCATGTTGTCAGAGGACTAGAGAGTGGCTATACAATCTCAAGTTCATTTACCATTCATCCCATTCAGCCACACACACATCCATAAAAGTTTAAAAATTAATAAACAGAGGTAGTGCATTCAGTGAAGTCTACAGTGTTATTGGTCCATGCCCATAACAAGGATACAAAATTACACGTTATGTATAATTGATAGTTAATCATATTGCACATGAAATGTGACCTGAAATGTTGTACATGAGATGCTCTTAGAAATTACAGTATCGCGCATTTGATATAATGCAGCATGTTTTTTTTTGTACATTGTTATTTCATCATAAGAACTAAAAACACATTGCACAATAAATCTTGAATATTATTGTACATTAAATGTTAATGCAACATCAATAATATAATGTTGCAGATAAATGTTATGCACCATGCTCAGTTAAAAATATAAGTCAGTCAGGGGCGCTGGTGGCGCATTGGTTAGTGCGGGCGCCCCATGTTTGGAGGCTGTGGTCCTCCAGACGGGTGGCCCAGGTTCAGATCCGACCAGTGGCTCCTTTCCCGCATGTCGTTCCCCACTCTCTCTCACCCTGGTTTCTGACTTTGTCCACTGTCCTGTCTCAATAATAAAGGCACAAAACGCCCAAAAATAAATCTTAAAAAAATAAAATAAAATGTAAGTCAGAGTTGTTAGGGAGGGGGCGTTTTGGGCAGTGTTCCTGTCAAGTTCAGTTCTGTGATGGCTCTATGAACTGTTTTTAAACCTTGATGCCAAGGTTCTAAGGGTCATGAAACATTTTCCAGTTAGCAGCAGGGAAAAAAGGTAGTTGTAGGCATGAGTTAGTTAATGACTCTGTGGAGGGCTGTCCTGTCTGCTGCTGAGCAGTTAGCATACCATGCTGTGATCCAGTGTGTGAGTATTCTTTCATTCTGTAGAAGAGTGGTAGACGGACAGCAGCAGTTTAGCAGGCAGGTTCATCTCTTGGAGAGTTTGAAGAAGTGGAGCCTTTATTGTTGCTTTTTTTCATGGCAGTGAAGTTGATTGTCAACGAGAGGTCCTCTGTGATTTGTGTTCCAGAGAATTTGATGTTGAAACTCTTTCCACTTCCTTTCCACATTTATTAGGTATGAACGATCTACAAACTCATTTTGTACTGTTTATTATTCCCACATAATGGGTTTTTAACTACATATAGTTTGTTTTACCTGTATGTGCATATACTATATTCTAACCTTACCTCACGTTGGACCTATACCAATTGTAGAGAAAGGAAACTGTTGTATAATTGTTCAAACTTAACTAAGCCTGTCACTTATAAATGGCTGGCAAGCGGCAACAATTTGTCGTAGACGCTTTTCTCTTGATTGATCTGCCCTTGCTCTCTATCTCTCTCTCTTCTCTCTCTCTCTCTTGTTTGCAGTTCTTCAAGAGGCTGTAAGTACCAGAGATCCTGAATTAGTGCGTCTTGTACTTCGTTACCGTGACTACCAGAGGACAGCCAAGAGGCTGGCGGGTATACCCATCCTACTGGAGCGACTGCGCCAGGTAGGATTTCCCTTATTCTATTAAAAGTGTCAATGCACTTTTAAAAAACAAGGTTCCCCAAACATTTTTAATTTATCTGGATATTCATGTATTATCATGTAAGTGTGAGAAGCACAGATAAATATAAACATTCATGAAATAAAAAACAAAACATACTGAAACTACAGCGTCTGGAGTTCTTGATTGAAGAGGGATGGTGAGCAGAGATGCAATCATTTGAACTGTAGATTAATCTTTTAATATTTTCTTGATCTTGTAAGTGAAATTATAACGATTTTCACTCTTTAATAGTAAATGTACAACGATTAGGTGTTGCTGTCAACTCTGTGTTTTTAGGTAATATGGATTGTAGTTTCCCTTAAAGGGGTAAAGAGAAAGTTGCTTAACTCAATAAAAAAGAAGTAATAGACAAGCTATAATACTGACAAGTGCGCATTTTGATCCAGTAGGTCCAATAAAATGAAGAAAAAAATAGTACAATGTCTCCACACAGTGTATGTATTTGGTCCTACCAGCTACCTGAGAAACACATTATAACACATAGCTCAATGAGCTCTCACACTTAGCTACTCATGCAAACATCAGACACATCAAACGGTTCTTCACCTGCTGCTACTCCCTTCCTCATTCTGTTTTCTATGCCTCCATTCATCAGTTATTATTCTACCTCTGAACATACAAATAGGCAACCTCTTCTTTTGGCCAATCTTCCCATATGAAGAATCACATTAACTCTTCCTTTTCTTTTTCTCACTTACTATCTGTTTCTCCTTCTTTAAAGTGACCACTGTCTCCCAACTTGCTCTTTCTTTCTTTCTCTCGCTGTCTCTCTCTGGTGCATGCTGGGAGTGAGTGGTGCGGAGTGAGACGCTGAGCGAGTGGTTTTCATGGTTGTTTTTCTTTAGTAATTTGGTTTAATTTAATGTAGTTTATTGGTTGTAGTTTCACTTTAAGTTAATTGTTAGTGTGTGTTTGTGTTTGTGTTTTTCTTTTTCTCTCCTGCCGGTGTCTCTCCGGTCGGCGTCTTCAGACGCCATGGTAAATGGAGTCACCTTCGGCCACCTCACGAGAAAGCATGGCATTAAAATCAATGGCAGCTTTCCGTGCAGCGTGGAGGAGATTGGGCTTGCGGTGGGAGAGAAGGTCGGGCACAGCAGCGTGAGGTCGGCCGCTCGGATGAACAGCACCGTGGTCATCTTCCTGGATCAGGTGGAGAAGGTGAACCGAGTCGTTGAGACGGGCATCACGGTGAACGAAATGTTTGTACAGGTGACTCCGCTGACACAGCCTTCCACCAGAGTCATCCTGTCCAATGTCCCTCCGTTCATAACTGACGAGTTTCTTAGCAGAGAGCTCTCCAGACATGGGAAGGTGGTGTCCCCCATAAAAAAGATTCTGTCTGGATGTAGATCTCAGCTGCTGAAACACGTGGTGTCTCACCGTAGACAACTGTTTATAATACTTAACCTCAACCTCCGCTTCCATGTTAAAGTAGATGATTATGACTACGTGATATTTGCCACCTCGTCGGCTATGAAATGTTTTGGTTGTGGTGAGGAGGGACACACCGTGAAGGCCTGTCCGAGACAAGGGGATCCGGCTCCGCCTGGCCGTGGGGTGACGCTCGGCCCTGTGGCGGGGCTTTCCGCTGCTCCGCCGGTTGCAGCAGAGCGGCGGGAGGCCGCGCCTCGCCGCTGCTGTGTCTGACCTGGAGCACGGGTTGGTGAGTATGAATGATGTGCACGGTGTGGGTGAAAACAATCAGGGAAGTGAAGGAGAGGTTTTGGGTGATGTGGTGGAAAGTGAGGTGGGGGAAGAAAAGGGGGAAGAAACAGCTGGAAAAAGTGTGAGTGAAATGCAGATAAATAAAGCAAGTGGCGTCAGTGAAACGCAGGAGGGTGTGTCAGAGGAAGAAGATGAAACACAGGCAGGTGGGGGGAACAGTAAACTTACATGGGGGGAACAGGTGGAAGAGGCTGAGATGGAGGAGGAGGAAGAGGAGGCAGTGAAGGTCAAATCTGCTTCTAAACGCAGAAGGAAAACTAGGGGCACAAAGTATGAGGCAAAGAATAGCAAAGTGGAGGAGGAGGAGGACAGACAGACAGTAGGGGGACAGGGACAGACGGAGGAAAGTGAAAGTGATGACTGTGTCACTGATAGCAGTGATATATCTGGATTTAAAATAAGTAACAGTCAACAGAAAAAACTTTACTCTGCAGAAATGATTCAGTCGTTTTTAGCAAAAACCAAAAATGCTAAAGGTGTTAAAATTGAAGAGCATTTCCCAGTTTTAAGTTTGTTTTATACCTTGGCCAGACTCCACATGAACCAAAAGGAGGAGTCTGGCCTCACTAACAAGGAGGTTTTTAGATTAAAAAAACTTGTGCTTAAAGTTAGAAAACAACTGAACAATGATGACGGGAAGAGCTCCAATGTGTGTTTTAATTAATTTATTGATTTTTATTTTTGTTCTTAATTTCTCACTTATGGATAATTTTAGAGTGGGAAGTTTGAATATAAATGGAGCCAGAGAGTCAAAAAAAAAGAGCAGCTATATATGAAACGGCCAAAATGAAACATATTGATGTTTTTTATTTACAGGAGACACATAGTGATAGCACCAATGAGGCAGACTGGAGGAGAGAGTGGGAGGGGGAAGTCATTTTAAGTCACAACACTTCTCTTAGTGGAGGAGTTGGCTTTCTCCTCTCCAAGTCTTTCACTCCGGTTTCACTGGAGGTCGAGCATTTTATCGAGGGGAGGTTGCTTTTAATTAAAGCACGGTTCGACCTTTTTACTGCAGTTTTTATCAATGTGTATGCTCCAACAATCGGTGCAGAGAGGAAGCTGTTTTTACAAAAAGGTAACAATGTTTTAAATGGCTGTGCCTCGGAGGATTTTTTATTCTTGGGTGGGGATTTTAACTGTACAGAAAATGCATCTTTAGATCCAGTTTCCCAACATGTTCTGAGGCAGCTGGTCTATTCTCATGGCCTGGTGGACGTGTGGAGAAGGATGCATGCAGACTGCCGACAGTACACATGGTCCCACCTCAGAGAGAGTAGGATCTCCTCAGCTAGACTAGACTGTATTTATTGTTTTAAGCATTATTTTAATATTTTTTTAAATGTGCAGTATTGTTCCTGCTGGTTTTACTGACCATTCTTTACTTTTGTGTAATGTTTTTATTCAAAATATTTTACCTAAAAGTGCTTATTGGCATTTTAATTCAGTCTTAACATTTGATAAACATTTTAAAGAGGTTCTTATTTATTTCTGGGATGTTTTTAGACAGAGGAAGGGTGAGTTTAACAGTCTTAGGCAGTGGTGGGACCATGGTAAGACTGAGATTAAACTTTTATGTCAACAGCACACCCTCAATGTCACCAGAGACATCACCAGATCTATGAAAGACCTGGAGACTGATATCGTGGAACTAGAAAGATTGAGCGAGTCCACAGCAAATCGAGGATATATTGAAATCCTCAAAGTCAAAAAGCTAGCTTTAGCCGACCTGTTGGATGTTAAAGTACAGGGTGCACTGGTCAGGTCCCGGTTTCAAGCCATCACAGAGATGGATGCTTCCTCTAGTTTCTTCTTCGGCCTGGAGAAGAGGAGTGGGCAGAGGAGGGTAATCCACTCACTTTTAGCAGACACAGGGCAAACATTGACAGAGCCATGCCAGATAAGAAGGCGAGCTGTGAGTTTCTACTCGGCACTCTACTCAAGTGAGTATGAGGAGGAGGAAGCTCTGATGGAGGAGTTCTGTAATGGACTGCCTCAGGTCTCTGAGGAGACCAACACACAGCTCAACGGGCCATGCAGATGCAGGAACTGAAGGCCGCTCTGCAGGGCATGCAAGGGCGGCTGGCTCCCAGCATAGACGGCCTGAGTGTGGAATTTTACAAAGCCTTCTGGGACATCTTTGCAAAAGATCTTTTAGATGTTTTTAATGAAAGTCTGGCCTCTGGCTCAATGCCCATGTCTTGCAGGAGAGCCGTAATCACCTTGCTCCCAAAAAAAGGTAACCTGCAGGACATTAAAAACTGGCGCCCTGTGTCTTTGCTGTGTGTGGATTACAAGCTTCTGTCCAAACTCTTTGCCTCCAGGCTGGGGAAGGCTATGGAGCAGGTCATCCACCGGGACCAGACCTACTGTGTGCCCGGCAGGTCCATGGTGGACAATGTCCACCTCATTCGTGATGTTTTGGATGTCTCCAGCTCATCGGGTTGTAACACTGGTCTGATTTCTCTAGACCAGGAAAAGGCATTTGACCGCGTTGAACACAACTTCCTCTGGAAAGTTATGGAGAAGTTTGGGTTCAGCGCTGGGTTCATAGCCAAGATCAAAGTGTTGTACAGTGGGGTTGAGGGTGCTGAAGTTTAACGGCGGCCTGTGTGCTCCTTTCAGGGTGTGTAGAGGCGTCAGGCAGGGCTGTGCTCTGTCCGGCATGCTTTACACACTCTCCCTGGAACCCCTCCTTAACAATATACGCTACAACTTACAGGGCTTGGTTTTACCTGGTTTTAATAGCAACATTGTCTTAAGTGCATATGCTGATGACATTGTTGGTTTTATAAAAAACCAGAGGGATGCAGATATTTTAACCAACATTAGAAAACATTTTAGCGTAACATCGGCAGTGAGGGTGAATTGGATAAAAAGTGAAGCCCTCGCTGTCGGTGAGTGGCGTGACGGTCTCCCAGTTCTTGCCCAGAGCTTGGCCTGGAAAAAAGATGGCTTTAAGTACCTGGGGGTTTTCCTCGGAAAAGAACAGATAGTCCAGAAGAACTGGGAGACCGTCACAGAAAAAATTGAGGGGAAACTTTCCAAGTGGAAATGGCTGCTCCCTCAAATGTCTTTTAAAGGTAGAGTATTGGTTTTAAACAACCTTGTAGCATCCCAACTGTGGCACCGTTTAACCTGTGTAGACCCCCCTTCAGGCTTGCTTGCCCAGTTACAAAGGAAAATGGTAGATTTTTTTTGGGATGGTCTACACTGGGTGCCACAAGGGGTGCTGTTTTTAACCAGGGAGGAGGGGGGACAGGGCCTCGTCCACCTGGCCAGCCGGACAGCCACCTTCAGACTACAGTTCTTACAAAAATATCTGACAGGTCCGGCTGATCTAGTGTGGAGAGATGTGGCCAGCTGCATTCTCAGACGTGCAGATTTCCTGGGGCTGGATGCTGCTCTGTTTTTAATTGATTCTAAACTTTTAAAATTAAGTGGGCTGCCTCCATTTTATCAGGGTGTTTTTAAGTCTTGGGCCCTTTTTAACTGTAAAAGGTGCCCAAAGTCTGACTCTCTGTACTGGTTGTTGAGAGAGCCATTGATTCACAGGGCCAAGCTGGACATCAGCAGCAGCGTCACCCCCGGCCTGACGGTGGCGCTGCTTAAAACAAAGACCCTGTGCCTGCAGCAGCTGGTGGATGCAGTGGGGCCGGCGTTGGGTGACGCCCGGGCACTGGGCTCTCTTCTGGGCCTGCACTCTGTCCGGGTGGCGGGGAGGCTCCTGGAGCTGTGGCGCCAGAAGCTTTCTGGGAAAGAGAGGAGCCTCCTCATGGACTATGGGAAAAGAAAGGCCAGACCGGACCCTGCAGACCCCTTCCCTGACGTCTTCCTGAGCCCAGGCCTGGGGGAACTCACCGGCCCCCTGCTGGCTATAGCACACTCAGAAAAGCTGACAATACACCTGGTATATGAACTGTGTGAAGGCGATCCACAAGGCCGGACTGTGCAACCGCCCCCCCACTGTGTGGTCAAACAGGCTGGGAGCAAATGGAGCCGGCCCACAGTGGAGGATTTTATATAAACCTCCCCTCAAAAAACGGACTGCCGACTTCCAGTGGAGGATTTTACATGGTGCTATTGCCTCCAATGCTTTTCTTTCTGTTCTTAATCCTGCTGTTCTTAACACCTGTCCTTTTTGTTGCCTTCCAGAGACTGAATGTTTTTATAGAGTGTAAGAGGCTCACAAGCTTCTTCTCTCTCTTAACATTGGTTTTTAGTTTTTTTGATGTGGTTTTTACTGAGAGGGTTTTTATTATGGGAGCTGCCTACAAAAAAGAACAAAAAGAGAAGTGGCAGCTCCTTAACTACCTTTCAGGTGAGGCAAAAATGGCCATTTACATCAGCAGGAAAAACAGAGTGGAAAACAGAGAAGGGCAGGAGGCCAAGGCAGTGTGGCTGGTTAACATTAGAGCAAGACTCTGGCTAGATTTTAGATTTTATAAACACATTGGAGACTTGGACGCTTTTAAACAGCGCTGGTGTTTTAATGACATAGTTTGTTCAGTTGTTGATGAAGAGTTGGTTTTTGCACAAGTTTTTATTAGATAAACTATTTTTTTTAAACATACTCGGATTTTAATGCATTAGCACTTTGTTGAACTGTAAAAACTAAATTTATGTAAATAAAGTGTTTTGCAAAAATCAAAATCTTTCTTTCTTTCCCTCTTTCTTTCTTTCTCTCTCTCTCTCTTTCTTTCTCTCTTTCTTTCTTTCTTACATTTTTTCTTTCTTTCTCTCTTTCTCTCTCGCTCTGTCTCTTTTTAATTGCCGTTCTCTGTCATTTGTCTTAACCTCCCCAATGTCTTTCTCCTGTCTTTACCTCTTTCTGACCAGGCTCAGGACTTTTATGTGGAGATGAAATGGGAGTTTACCAGCTGGGGTAAGTCCAGGCTCTCAGTCCTCTCAGTCAGTAAATAAGTCTAAGCAGTCAGTACTAATAATGTTATCATCTCCCTCTGGGATTAAAGAGTTCTGATTCTACTGGACACTGAAGCTCACACACTTCCTGCCTAGCATAATGTATGTCTGGTTTTATAGACACTTTGTGAATTTCATCTAAAGTGCTTTACAGAACCACAAGTGAATGAATTGCAGTGTAAGTGTGTAAACTGGATTTGTGACTTTTAAATTTCTATATAATAATGTGGATATATCAGAGTATATAACTATAGGACTGCCTTAATTATCTCCAAATCCATTAGAAATGGCACAGTTTCATTCAAGGCGTGTCTTTTTGTCCTTAGTGCCCCTTGTGTCTCGTATCTGCCCCAGTGACACCTACAGAGTTTGGAAGAGTGGTCAGTGTCTCCGCGTTGACACCACCTTGATGGGCTTTGAACAAATGACCTGGCAGAGAGGAAACAGAAGCTTTATTTTTAGAGGACAAGGTCAGTTTTTAAAACTATACCTGCAATGTATGAACCTGTGTGTGAGTGTGTGC
Source organism: Labrus bergylta (assembly GCF_963930695.1). Taxonomy (NCBI): domain Eukaryota; kingdom Metazoa; phylum Chordata; class Actinopteri; order Labriformes; family Labridae; genus Labrus; species Labrus bergylta. The sequence continues at coordinate 1,043,916 of NC_089205.1, forward strand.
TGTATTAGGTTATATTTATTTATCAAGCACTTTAGGTCATGGTAAGTATCTAATAGAATACTACAAAGGAAAAAGAACACTTTATATTATGTGTGTCTAAATTATATATAAATCGTTAGATAAGTAGGGATATACTACTCAATTTCTTGCCAAGAGTAAATGAGATGACCCCAAAATTGTTTCTAAAGAAACAAGAAATGAATCAGACATAACTTTCCATAAAACCAAAACCTGTTTTTACGCTTGCTCCTTTTACAGATTAAACAAATGAGAGATGTCATGTTTAATAATGAACCTCTGGTAGGTGATTTAAATTACCGGACTCTGCCCACTTAGTTCCCACTTTATGACAAATCCTAGCTAACAGGCTACTGGCTTACACAGACATTTGGTATCAATATTCTCATAATTATCTCAACTAGAACATTTCTTCACATATGTTTTGTGTTTTTTTAATTTTTTTAATTTGCATTCACTCAAATCAAATAGCCCAGTGTTTGGAGTACAGAGATTTGCATCAACTAAACACATTGGATATCTGATATTTCAGAGAACCAACAATCTGTTCGATAAAGGTATACCCTAAACTTTACAAGCAAATCAGATTAACAAAGCTACATTTAAAGAAACAAATACCAGTATCAGTCACATTGACTTCATTTGAATGAACCTTTAAGACTGAACAAATAATCACAGATATTTGTACAGGTGTCACTATGCTTTTCCAGGACAAAAGGGTCAAATAAGTATCTTTGTTGCCTCAGTTTCAACTCTTTTCAACTCTTTTCCACAAATCTCTGTATAATACACTGTATGGCAATGTTAAATCACAGACAGGGACACAAATATTAAGAAGTTGTGGAATCAGTATAAAGTACAAAGGCATTATAATGGCAGAATGTAACCTATTCTTAACTAATGTTTAATAATGTACAGTTATAATTAGTCAACCTATCATTATTATTATTGGGACAGCAGCAGCTTAGTGGGGGCGGCAGTAGCTCAGTCTGTAGGGACTTGGGTTGGGAACTGGAGGGTTGCATGTTCAAGTCCCAGCACGGACAAAGTCCGGCAGTTGGTCTGGTAGCTGGAGAGGTGCCAGTCCACTTCCAGAGCACTGCAAGGCACCAAAACCCAAAAAACTGCTCTGGAGTGCTGGCTGTGGGCAGCCCCCTCACTCCATTAATGCATAGATTCCTGTTTGTGCATGTGTGTGTATTTCAAACTATGTGTGTGTAGCATGTTCATTAAACAGAGTGTAAAAACAAATTTCCTCCTGCAAGGATTAATAAAGTATAAATTATTATTATTATGTGTATAGTGCCAAACTTACAAAAAGAGAAGGCCTTGAATTTACTCTTGGTTTGTAATAAAGTAAAGGTTTGTAGCCTACTTTCATAGTCTTCATTTCCTATTTTCCTTATGCTTACTAACATTGCTTCACATTTCTCCCCCTCTTGCCACTCAGATTCTAATGCTGAAGTGATGGAAGTGGACCACGACAGGCAGCTGGTGTACTGTGAGACCCTGTGTGTCTCGTCTCTAGCAGCACTCTCCCCTGTCAGATTGAATGGCGGTGCTTGCAACACCGTAGCTGGTCTGGGTCTTCTGGGGGCCATACAGCCCAGTGACGAGCAGGTAGCAGGAAGGTTGTCCGCCCCTGTGGTGACCACTCAGCTGGACACCCGCAACATTGCGTTCGAAAGGTCAGATTGGATAACAGTATTCACAATATATGAATAATGCTAATGCACAATCAGAGTGACACATGGAAGTAGTTTGAGTGTGAATCAGGGCACCAGGGTATGTGCAGACATATTTCAATCACATTGAAAATAGGGATCCATTCACACAAACCAGCCCCATCACACTCATAAAACATGGGGAGACAGCAAGCTTTGGGATGAAATCCCCTCGTTCCCACGGAAATAAGTACTTTATGTAACCATGGTTTCATTTCTTTCAAATAATAAGTTGTCTACAAATATAATCAGACTCTTTAAAATCACAACATTAGAAAAGACTCCCATGTTTTTGGGGGCATTTCTTTTTTGAAAACATCATAACATTTTCAGTCTGATGTTTATAAGATTGTGAGATTTTGGCCATGGAGATTTTGAATGGAAAGCAGAATGACTGCGAGCTCAAAGTTAAACTCAGTCCCATGTCATTAGAAGTATTAGTCAGGGATACAGCAAAGAAATCTGAATATTACAAAAATAAATGTGATATGGTAGAGTATAAGTGAGAACGTCCATGCCAACATAAAATACCATGACTTATATTTGTTTCCGTTACAGTATTTAATACTAGACTTTAATACTCTTCCTTTTGGAGGGGTGGCCAGAGGGGAGGACCAAGCTCAGTGTTACAGGGGCACTGGCCCCTGTTGGCCCCAGTTGGCCCCTGTTGGCCCCTGTTGGCCCCTGCTTAGAACCACCCATGGGAGGAGCTGGGATCAAATCCCCATATTTCTGGTTTGGAGACAGTTGACTGTTCTACTGAGCCACAAGCGTCTGCCATACAAAACAAAACACTTACAAATCACTAGCAAAAGTGAACATAATGAGGGAGAATGTAAAATGATGTTTTACTGATGTACAGTAGCCTACTGTCATTTACAAGCCAGCAGGAATGAATCTCTGTAACAAAGGTGCATTAACCTGTGTTAACTCTAAAATCCTGTTAAAATCTAAAGTGATCCTATGAAGCTTGTAAGACAAAAACAAATCTTCCTATTACAAACTGAATTAAATTGTGTTATTACACACCCTTGCTCATATGAATACATGCAGCAATAGGGTTCTCTCCATACAAGCATGTGGTTGCACATGTTTTCAATTATAGCAAAAGAAAAATATAGAGCTGTATTAACATGTTATTTGTGATGCAAAAGGTCAGAAATTAATGCATTTAATATTCTTTTGCATCGATTGAATGCTATTTTTTGCCTTTAGGCACACCGTAGCTAAGCCACAGTGATGAAAAAGAACAAAACCTCTGCGCCTTTGAATGGCTCATTTCACTTAAAAAGATAAACAAGCTCCCAGACGGCTCAGTTGACAAGTCAAAAGTAATCTCCACCTTGTGACATCAAACATTGAAACTTTTTTACCTCTGACTGTTTTAGTTGACTTTTTGAGTCGTAGTCCATTTGCCATTAAAAACAAAATCAATAGAGCATGTTTTCAGACTTTACATTATAAAGTCAAACCAGAGCCTGTGATTTCAATCTAAGAGGAGATATTTCCTCTCAGGTGAATTATACAAATGTCCTGGGACAGACACTGTAATGTTGGTTTAATGTTGATCAGACTGTTGAATCTGTGCTGCAGGAATAAGACAGGCATACTGGGCTGGAGAAGTGAGAAGACTGAGATGGTGAATGGATATGAAGCAAAGGTAGAAGCTGCCTTTACAGCTCATTGATCTCACACTGTCTACTATTATCAGAACACTGTGATATTTTCTATTTCAACTTCACGTGTTAATTCCAGACTTCTGTAAATCAGTCCTGAAATTATTTTTGAAAAGGTCCTCAAAGGGCAGTGTTGATATGCAAGCTGTCGCATTTGCGTTTGGATTTAGTTGGAGGAAGACAAAACTACTTTTTACTTTACCTTTTAAAACACAGCTGTTAGAAGGATGCATATCAATGACGTATTGTATCTATTTAAGGTAACATAAGATTAATATAATATAAACTTTGTGTACTGTTCACATTCCTAGTCATGATTCCAAGCTCAAGTTATTAATATTCCCTATCATTGTTGTGTCTCTGTAATTATAAGCAGCATGTGGGCCAACATGAATTCAACCTTACAAGCACATTCTTTTAAAGTAATGTCAGCCAATGTCAGTCATAAATAAAACTAAACTGTTGCACATCTGTATAGGAAATGAGAAAAAATAAAGCCAATGCAAACAGAACAAAGTGAATTGTCTTGTTCTCTTTCAGGTGTATGCAGCATCTAACTTGGAACTGATCACCAGGACTAGAACTGACCATCTCTCAGACCAGAACAAGAACAAGACAAAGGGTAAGTCCAGTCATTATACTTTGGTGTCAGAGAAGCATAACATGGTGTTACCTCTTAGGCTTTACTGTGCTCTTTATGCAAGTTCATCACCCCTGTGTCAGCTTAATTACCACACTTTAAACCCTGGCCAAAGTGCATCTACACATCTGATTTAAGACTCATTTAATTTAAACTTACATCATACAGAGGCTCCAGCTTATAGCCCATAAATCAAAAACAAGATAAACAGGCTTTGCACATCACTTGTGCTACCTCTGGGCATGTTGTTTCCAGTTTGTTAAGTGAGTACAACCAGTGCAGTACGACAGTTGAGAGCACAAAAAAATCCAACATGGTTACATTTCCTTTGCTTCTGAGTTCCTACCTGAAAATATGTTTTTTGAATTTTAAATGTTGTTTATTTATCTGTGAATTCTCAATGTGAAAAGACCAAATTGACTCCCTTAAGCACTAAGTTTAATTAAGCTAAATGTTTAAAGTATTCAACTGTGAAAAAATTCAAAACATGCAATTGCTGGGACTGCATCTAAATGATGACCTTTACCACTCTACATTGTTCATCAAATCAATATTGCCAGTGGTTTTACAACCTAGCAAATCTGCTGATACGTTATTATGTTGTAACTCTGGACAGCTGTAGTGGAGAAGACAAACAGGAAGGGTTGTGAATTGTGATTGTTGACTATATCCTCTCAGTCCGTCACTTCTGTGTATCTTTGAGAAGGTGGAAAGACTCCACTGCAGAACTTCCTCGGGATCGCTGAGCAACACATGGGGCCGAGCAATGGGGTAAGTGTACAATGTTTAAGTGATTGTTTAGTGAATAAAGATGTTCAGATCATACAGAAAAATTATAAAATGATGACTTTTTAAAAGTTTCAAAACATTCTTTATAAGATATGAATGATCTTCCATATGAGCACCATCACTATCAACTGCATGTTTTGATAGACTTGACAGGAAACAATGTCCTCAGAGCAAAACACTAATTCAAAGTCCTCAACCAGCTTTCCAATATTGATAATATTCTTTAATTATTTTCTGCTGATGAGCCCCTACTCATACCATCTTCTCCTCTTTTTGCCTTCTGCTTTTTCACTTCTTCCCATTCACCCTCGCTTCTGCATATTTAAACATTTAAAGGAAGACTGTGCGATTTCTTTTGATTCAGTAGATGTCGCTCTTGAGCCCAGCATTAAACCAAAACAAACTGCTGTTTAGTGACACCTCCTCTGTACTGAAGCCTCTGCACTCCTCCAGCAGCACACCTCCAACCCCTCTCCAATCACGATCACATGAAGGAGTGATGAATTAGGACGCACCATAATTAATCACCATTAAGAAGAAGAGGCAGGGGCGCGCTGGTGGCGCAATGGTTAGGGCGCACGTCCTATGTATTGAGACTCTCGTCTCAAGCGGTAGGCCCGGGTTCGCTTCCACCCGTGGCCCCCTTCCGCATGTCATTCCCCACTCTCTCTCCCTGGTTTCCAACTCTATCCACTGTCCTATCTCTGCATTAAAGGCATGAAAAGCCCCAAAAAAAAATCTTTAAAAAAAAAAAAAAAAGAAGAAGCAGACAAAATTGTCCTTGGCTTGAGCTGCACTTGCCTGTGACCTGCATTGTTGTGTTAGCATGCTAATGTTAACACATTTTGGTTAGCTCATAGCTTCATATTGCACATAAATTGACACAGAATGACTGTGATCTAAAGACAACTTACATGACATCCAAATAATCAGTGAGTAGACTAGTTTATCCTTCTTTTCTCTTATCTTTGACTAAAACAGTTTTATATGTAAGGTCGTCCCGTCCATGTTGACATGATGTAAACAAAGCTCCGACAACAGTACAACAGCTGGCGGGTCTAGGGCTTGTCACTCGTTGTAGACATAGGATATACTCTGCTGTATTTATGTGTAAAATATCACACATTCTTCCTTTAAGCCTCTCTATTCTTGATTAAAAACACTGAGACACACACGCCTAGTATTTGCTCTACAAAAGATATTCCAATGATTTGTGCACGGCTGTTTTTTAAATGCAACAATGTAAAATAAAAAATGTATTTTCTGTTACTGAAGTCCATATGAGCCTCTGCCTCCTGTAATTATGTGTACATATGAGTATTTTAGACATTGACTGTGAAGCAGTGAACAATCACATTCCCTGTTAAAATAAATTAAATAAGACACTGATAACATTTTTGCTAAATGCTGAAAAATTAAGAGAAATCTCAAAATCTAAGTATGAAGTCAGTTCCCAAATAGACAATAGCCAAACAAAAAAATTACAAACATTCATAACAAAACAAACACATTTTACATTTTTACAAAAAATATGGTGGCATTGATTAGCATTTTAAATAACAGCCACATGTTATAAAGCAGTTTTTAAAGATTCATTATTAACTGTCTGCAGGCCCTGGTAACCCAGATGTCCTGTCCTGCTGTGACCAATCCTGCAGCGCTGACAGCCGAGGAATACTTCAACCCCGGCATATTACCAACTCAGAGGGACATTGGCCACCCATGCCAGCTAACCACCAAGACCCAGAGGTGATTACAGTAAAAGAACAGGAAGCCATGCACACATTAATGTCACCCTTCAAACTCATTTCCAAGTGCAGAAACTCAAAGGAGGGAATCCTGCAGTGTCTCCTGAATATATTGAAGCGTTTGGTTTGGATATTACTGTTTTAATAACCCTATTTTTTAATATCCTGTTTCATTCCAGAAGCTGAAACCTTCTGACCAATCGTTTGTCCTTCATCCTTTAACTGTCAGTTGGCTTTTCCTTTTCAGGAGTCCATTTCATTGTTCTTTGTCACTTACATAGCAGAAAGAGGTTTCTGAGCAGAGAATTTTTATATTACTTTTACTCCTGCTATGAGGCAATGTACAACCGAATCCAGGCCCTGCTTTAAATAACATTAGTACTCCTGATGAATTCAGAGCCAGGACAGGCCTAGGATTAATTCATTTAAATATTAGGAGTCTGCTTCCAAAACTAGATGTTGTTAGAATCTGGATTCAGTCAACCAATGCAGACATCCTTATTTTATCAGAAACCTGGCTAAGTAAAGCAGTCTCTGACAAGGACATTGCTATCGATGGGTATAATGTCTTCCGATGTGATCGCCCTCGAAAAGGTGGAGGAGTGGCTATATATATGAAAAACAAATTTCATGTTACCCTGTTATCCTCACTCTCCATCACCAAACAATTTGAACTCCTTGCCCTGAAGCTTGATTTCTCCCATGGCCAATCTCTCACAATTATAGGTTGTTATAGACCTCCCTCTGCCTCCCCTGAAGCCCTAGCCTCTCTTGCATCTTGCGTGACCAGGTTTAATTCCAGTGAGCTTCTTTTGGTTGGTGATTTAAATCTTGACTGGTTGACTGCCTCGTCTGATAATCTAAAAGTTATCTGTGACTCACTAAATTTAACTCAATTGATCAGTTCCTCTACTCTGCCCAATACTAAAAACCCATCAAAATCTTCCTTACTTGACCTTATCTTAACAAACGCTCCCCACAAGTACACGGATACAGGTGTGTTTGCAAATGACCTGAGTTATCCTTGTACCATTGCAGCTACAAGAAACTCTTAAGCTTCCAAAGTCAAAGCCCAATATTATATGCAAAAGAGATGTTAAAAACTTTTGCATCTCAGCTTTTATGCACGATCTAGCTGCCTTTGAGTGGAGTAGAGTTGCTCTATTTGATGATGTAGAGCTGGCTCTGGAATACTTTCATGATGAATTCCGACGTATTGTCAATAAACGTGCTCCTTTTCGAAAATTTAGGGTAAAGGGCCGAAAAAAATACCTGGTTTTCCTCTGAAATTGGAAACCTCCTCAAAGAGAGAGACATTGCTTGGGCCAGGGCTCGGAAAACAAAGACAGAGGTAAACTGGCTCAGCTTTCGCCAGCTTAGAAATAAATGTACTTCCCTTATTAAGAGTGCTAAGTCTGACTTCTACTTAAATTAATCCATAAAAAATATAAATGACCCTAAAAAAATTTGGCAAGTCATAAAATCTTCTTCAAATCATGTGACAACTAATGACTTACCAAGTTCTTTAATTACTCAATCTGGTACACTGTCTGATAAGACAGACATACTAAATTGTTTTAATGATCATTTTATTTCTGCTGGATCCTTGTTTGAGTCACTAAACCCTGAACTGACAAATGCTGGTCTGGCTAGTTTTAACACACCCTTGACTCCGCAGGCTGTGAGTGGCCTTTGTCGGCCTTTGTTCTCCCCCTGTTAAAAGGGGGTGAACCCACAAATGTAAATAACTATAGACCAATTTCTAAATTGTGTATTTTAGCTAAATTGTTTGAGAGGATCATCAGTGACCAACTAAAGGAATTTTTAGAATCAAATAATATTTTATCTCCTCCAATCTGGCTTTAGAAAACAGCACAGCACTGTTACAACTGTGCTGAAGGTCCTAAATGATCTAATTGAAGCTCTGGACAGCAAAAAATATTGTGTCGCTCTTTTTATTGATCTTTTGAAAGCATTTGACACAGTAGACCACAACCTGCTGACTCAAGCCTTACATCACACTGGCTTATCTAAACATGCAGCTGCCTGGTTTGCCAACTATCTATCCAACAGAACACAATGTGTTCAGGTGGCTGGAACTACCTCTTCCTTTCTGGACATTACTAAAGGGGTGCCCCAAGGTTCAGTGCTGGGACCCATTTTATTTTCAATCTATGTAAACAATCTCTGTAATAACTTGTCAAATGCAATGTATCATTTTTATGCAGACGACACCATTATTTATTGCTGTTCAACCTCACTCACCCAGGCTTTTGAGTTTTTACAAGCTGCTTTTAATGTTATCCAGTCTCGTTTATATTAAACACAAATAAAACCAAGCTCATGGTTTTCCCTCATACAAAGATGCTACCACAGAACATTACAAATATTGTAACATCTAAAGGAAAACCTATAGAGCAGGTTTTAAACTACAAGTACTTGGGTTTTATCCTAGATCAGGAGCTTTCATTTAAAGCTCATATCAATAATCTGGTCACTAAACTTCGCATGAAGCTTGGGTTCTTTTTTAGAAATAGAACCTGCTTCTCTCTCAGGGTCAGAAAGAAATTAGTGTCAGCAGCCTTCTTGCCCATTCTTGATTATGGGGACCTGCTTTATTTGAGTGCGTCATCCAAATGTCTCAAGTCCTTGGACACTATTTTTGATTCGGCACTGAGATTTGTCACTGGCTGTAGTCATCTCACCCACCATTGTGAATTGTATTTGAAATCGAACTTGCCTTCTTTGAGTGCACGCAGATACGCACATTGGCTGACCCTAATTTCTAAGGCTCTTTTAGGCTTGATTCCTTTATATTTGTGTGCTTTATTATGGAGAACAAGCAGTTGCTATGCCCTGCGTTCTTGTACTACACTTGTTCTATCTGTTCCTCGGGTAAGGACTGAATTAGGAAAAAGAGCTTTCAGCTTTGCTGCCCCCTCAGCATGGAATACTCTACAGACTGAATTAAAACTCCCTGAACTTATTCCACTTGGAGCTTTCCGTTCTATCTTGAGGGACAGACAGCGTGTTTTTAAAATCTTAAATTGTTGTTTTATTGTTGTGTCACAGCTCCCACACTTTCTTTTTATTGAAAACACTATATTGTTAAGCTATACTGTCACTTAATTGTAACTTTTCTTTTGACATGTGCTACCGACCTCTTAGCCAGGTCACCCTTGTGAAAGGGATCCTGATCTCAATGGGTTCTTTATCTGGTTAAATAAAGGTTAAATATAAAAAATAATAATAATAATAATATATATATATATATATAACAGCTGTTTGTTGATGTTCACTCTAAGCTGATGTCATTCATATATTTGTATTCCTCTAGCCAAATAACTATATACATGAATGTTGCCTCCATGGCTTTAAAATACTACTAAGGTCTGATGTTTTTGGATAATATTCAGAATGTGTTTGTAACGTGTGTGGTCTCTTGTTTCCAGGTTTAAAGCCAAGCTCTGGTTGTGTGAGTCCCATCCTCTGTCTCTGGCAGAACAAGTGGTGCCCATCATCGATCTCATGGCCATCTCAAACGCCCTGTTCGCTAAGCTGCGTGACTTCATCACTCTGCGCTTGCCACCTGGCTTCCCTGTCAAGATTGGTGAGAGCAGAGATACAGTTAGTGAGATTGATAGAAGGAGGAAGGGAGGGAAGTTAAGGGGATGGTTGGCTTAAAGAAATGATGCAAGGTTTTACATTTAATAAAAAGATAAAAGATCAACTGAACAAAATAAAAATAGGGAGAAAGTGAGATAAAATGACATTTTTTATAAGAAAACAATGTATTCAAAAGGACACTCTTGGTTAACTGTTTCTTTTTATTGAATTCAGAGATCCCTCTCTACCACATCCTGAATGCTAGGATCACATTCAGTAACCTGAACGGCTGCGAGGAGGGGACAGGGGTCCGTGCTGACAATGACCCTGTGGTGGAGGGTGATGTACAGAGAGAGACTGTGAGGACAGAAACCCCTTCTCCAGGAAGTGACTCCTCCAGTGTGTCAAGCTCCAGCTCCACCAGTAAGAACATAACAGCATAGGACACATTCTTTTCTATCAAATTACAGTGTTGAGAATCATCTTGAAAATGGAGACTTTAACAAGTGATTTTCAACAGATATATAGTCCGAAGCTGATTCTGAATCTCACATATAGTGCTGACAGTAGTATCACACAGTCATAAGAAGGATTTATCACCTACTGTATGTTGATATGTTCTCTTTGTTCTGGTTTTGTCTTACTTTCATCATCCTATCACTTGATAAGTTTCATTTAAATTTGCAGCAATGCAGAGAGAAGACAACATTTACAATGTGAAGGTTACCAATTCTCAAATCCTGGATGTAATCCTTATCAGTCTTTGTTAATAGTAAATGTTAAAAAATACATGGCCTTGAGCAGGGGTCTCCAACAGGTAGCTTGGGGGCAGGTTGACCGACTGTGTTAAAAAAAAAAAATCTGACGACAGTTCATATATTTGGCCCATAAAAACAAGTGTAAAGCAGTATTGTTTTCTTGGACATTGATGTGAATTTTCAGCAACCATAGCTTACTATGTGGCACAAGAAGAAGTGTAAAATATTCATGTTTTTTTCTTGGACCTTGATGTGAAATTAAGATTATTGATAATTTCACAGAGTACAAACAGCTTCATTCAGCTGATGTGTGCTGTGTAAATACATGTGAGTGATTTGACTGATAAAGTTTTTGCTAAATGTTGAGAAATGAAGAGAAATCTCAAAGTAGCTCTCAGATAAAGAAAGGTTGGAGACCCCTGGCCTAGCGGTAATGTTGTGTGCCCCATGTGGGGAGGCTATGGTCCTCATTGCAGTGGCCGCGGGTTTGAATCCGGCCTCAACCCTTTGCTGCATGTCATCCCCTACTCTCCTCCTAACATTTCCTGTTTCTCTTCGGCTGTCCTATCCAGTAAAGGCTAGAATTCCCCATGAAAAAAAAATAAAAATACATGGACTAGTAGTTCAGTTGCAAAATATATTTCCAAATAATTGAAATAGTCCTAATCTGGATTGGTCTTCTTTTAACTCAAAGTGTTGTTTGACTTCCCATAATGCCATCTCTTGCCCTTTCCCTCATGTGCTGCAGTGTCATGTCGTGGAGGAGAGATTCCCCAATGTGTTTTTGAGCCCCCCCCTGGATACACCATGCTGGGTGGCAAACAGAGAGACAGCATGAGGGATGATGCAGAAGACCTTCTCCAATTTGCAATCCAGCAGAGTCTGCTGGAGGCCGGCTCCGAGTATGATCAGGTGGGCTTGTGTGAGGGGGGGGATGACAGAGTGACGGGCTGCACATGAACAGGCACCTTTTCAGCAGTTAGGGCTTTGGTGCCTGGCTAAAGAGCTTTTCTTAGGGAGTGAACAGGTACCTCCAATCCCAATTCCATACTCTGACTCTTCTGCCAGTTGAACTGGTGACCCTCTGGTCCCCACAGAGTGAGCTACTGCTATCCTCTATCTGGTCAAACAACTCCAAATGAGAACTTTTTCAAGATTTTTTGGATAAGCTCCGCCTCCTAAGTCTCTGTTGCTATGCCAGTCAGTCTGACTTTTCTCTCCAGACGCTTTCAGTTTGAATTTATAGCAGTTGCACATTAATCACTTGAAATCTTGCTAATTTTTCCAACTAAAGATGGAGACAAAGGGATGAAAAGCAGTCTGTTCACTTCTACCCAGTGACAATTCATTTGGCCTGCTAAACTGACAGTTATTGCTGCAGATATCATTTTAATCAGCTGAGCTAGTTGAGCTTATTTTAGTTCCTTGAATTAGGAAAGATTGCCGGCTCCTCCTCACCTTTTAATATTTCAAGCTTATTTAACGTTTCTAGGATATATGTAAGTTTGTAAAGGGGTCTACTCACAATGTATTTGGTGAGACACCCCCCCCCCCTCATATCTTGTCTGTTAGCATACAACTGAAATGTCTAAAGCTGCTGTATTTGTATGCACTTCAAAATGATAAAGAATTCAGAACCAAGTTTTAATAAGCATGTAAAGGCAACACAAGATAAAAGAATAGGAAGGTCTTGCTTTAGTGCATGTCCATAGGATCATGTGAGTGTATTCCTGGCCTACATTGTAAAACTGAACTCCCCCTCTTGGATTAATAACAGTATGTCTTCTTCACCTTCTTTATCAAACTAAAGCCAGGTCAGTAAATAACAAGATGACAGGATAGAGCGTCTACATTAAATTTGTAATGCATTCAGGGTTCTACTGTTGGTAAGAACTACCCAGAAACTGTGCTCCTAAAAATGTCTTAATAACATCTCAATCCCACATACTGGGATTGATTAAATGCTCCTTGTTTTCTGAAAAGTGATGGGAAGTTAAATTAGAGCAAACAGACACACAGATCAATCCATTCCTCACACTTCATTTTGTGTTGTTGTAAGTCCAAAGACTTGACTAGCTAGCCCTGCTAGGCTTTTATTGGATAATATCATTATAATATCACCTTTTATTTTGTTAAATCTTTTAACTCCTTTAACAGTAACTGCCCCAATTGAGATGTGAGAACCCCAGAGATCCTGCTGCTCAGCCTTCTTCCAAAAGTACAAAAAGGAAGTTTAAATGGGCCAGTGATAAAATCCATCTCCTCCACACAGTTTTCTTAGCTTTAATAGAAGAGGGGGATGTTGTAGAGGAATCAGCTGACCAGTTTTCATAACGTCCTGGTCCAATGTCCCAGCAGTGGGACATTGTCCTGACTAGTCGTGCAATCTCTTCATACAGTAGTGAAGCATTTGTTAATGGACTATACTGCTGATACTGTGCGATTAACAGCATCTACTAGAATGAGAAACAGGCTGTGGCTCAGTGGTGGAGTCGGTCATCTCTCAACCAGAAGGTTGGGGGTTCGTGCAGCCACATGTCCAATTTGTCTTTGGGCAAGACACTTAACCCCAAGATGTTCCAGCTGCTTTGTCAGCAGTGTATGAATGTGTAGCTGATACTTTACATAGCAGCCTGCCATCAGAGTAAGAATAAGTGTGAATGTGTGACCTGCTGTGTTAAAGCGCTTTGAGTAGTCAGAAGACTAGAAAAGTGCTTTACAAACTCAAATCCATCAGATTAGATTAGATTAGAAAATGGTATTGATCCCCTGCAGGGAAACTCATTTGTCACCTGGTCAGTTCATACACACAATTAAACAAACTAAAAATGTTCATTAAAATATCGGACTGCTGCAGGAACAGAGGAGCTCCTGAGCCATTCAGTGGAACATTGTGACATCACTAAAGAGTCCTTTAAAAACACCATGTAGAGGATCGCCTTCATAGATCCAAACAGTTTTAAGTTTGGTCCTCATTCTCTTATGAACAGTGATCTCAAGTGAGTCTAATGCCAATCACAGAGCCAGCTTTTTGAATCAGCTTATTGATCCTGTTTTTATCATCCACACAGATGCTGCCACTCCCCACCCCCCCACAGCATAAAAGCATAAAAGAGGAGACTAGCCAAGCCTCTCTGATAAAAACATAAAGAAGACTCTTGATCATTTCAAAAGATCTCAGCTCCCTAAAGAAGAAGAGTCTTGACTGTGCCTTCTTGAAAACATCATTTACCATTGACATAATTTTTCTAATCTTTTAAAACATATCAGAGGGTCGTGATATTTCACCATTGAAGTAAACTACCCAGTAGAAGAGAAGTCACTATGCAGACTTCCCCAACTGAGCCCCCAGCATACACCTGCTCCTGACTTATGCGTCCCTGAAAGTCCCTGAAACAAACAAACAGATCTCTGGAATACTCACAGAATGTCAGTGAGCGCTGAATGTTTCTAGTTCAACACATTATAAATATGGTACAGTGTACTATCCATGAAGATAAAACTAAAAACATTGAATGATTAAAGAAGGAAGATATGTAAGATGTACATTAAAAGTGTAATGCTACAAGGTGCTCATTCACTTCAATCACATCTTATCAGTAATAGGTGTATCAGTAGTAGTATTCATAATTTATAGTCAGATACATAATTCATTATAAAGCCAGCTGGATGTCCATGTGCTGTATGTGACATGAGCATACATGAACAGGTAAGAAACCTGCAGCGAGGACACATCTGTTAAATGAGATGCCATCGCTTCATCCGTTCATTATTCTGTTTTCCACACTCACACTTCCTGTGCAACTTTCTGTAGGTGACCATCTGGGAGGCACTGACCAATAGCAAACCAGGAACGATCCCTCTCTCCTGTGACCCGAGTCGCCTAGAGAGGTAAAAATCGATTTTTCTTTCTGTCATTTTCTTCCTCTTGCTCTGTAAATGACTAAATGTCATTCTTCTCCTTCCAATCACTTGTTGACAAGAGGAAGGCAGACTTGAATTGAAGAAAGTCATTTTTGGGAGGAGTGATTTTGTAGAGATGGTGAAAGGCACAGCATGTTGCATGATGGATTGAGATGAGGATGAGAAACAGAGAAGGTAGCACTCAAATGAACAGCAGTCAGACGAGGAACATAAAGATAAAAAGCATTTATTGTAATTCAAGATCAAATGACTTCTCCTACAGCATGCCTCTTTCTCTTTAGTAGAACAATGTGACAGTCAGTCGATGGTTTCTCTTCAACATCTTGCACCCTTCCATTTCTTTGATATCAAAAGTTTCTTTCACATCAGTCCAGACTCTCCCCTCCTGTCGACTGTGTTGTGAGAGAGAGAAAGAAAGACTCTTCATCTCTTACCTTTAGACAAAGTATTATTTTATGTCTTCCCTATGTGCAGATCTGTTGGCAGATACACAGACTGTAAATAAATTAAATCAAAATGAAACCAAGCATGTTAACTTATTGTACTTATTCAAATCCTAAAAGGGCTTGGAGTGTCTCTCGATCATGTAAGAGGTAAAAAAAACAAAAAACAAATGCAATCTTGTCTGATTTAAATTAAGTATTCTAAATATGTCATTGAGATTCCTAACTTCGTGAAATCCAAAGAAACTAAATAATCCATGGAGAAGGACAATGTGTTTGAGATGAAAACAGAATAGAATGTGGTAACCTTATTTTTTTGTCCAGTTATGTCATTTGATCTACTTTTAACATCCTGTGGAAAAATAGTTCTTTAGGATTGTTCACTTTTGAAATAATCTCTCATAAGTATATTGGGCTCTTTTACTGGACAATAGACTTTACAATCATTTCTTTATGTCAAGTCTGTGCACGTGTGTCTCTTTTTTAGACTGTTGTCAGCTATTTCTTTTTTTAATTGTATTTGTGTCTACTTTCTAATAAGCCATCAATAATGAGGCTACACATGAGAGTGAAGTCATTACAAAGATCACAGGTTCCTTATTAAGCTAAACTTCAATCTACAACTTACATTGAAGTCAGTAACAACAAGTTTTTTAACCCATGAAGTGTGGAGCTGGAAAATAAGTTTGTATATGACATGTTTGCAAGGATGGTCTCTTTACCAGAAGACAAACTATGTAGAAGTTTGAAACATGAACACAGGAAAAGTGAATTTTAACCCCTGGAAACCAAAACATGTTTTATAGCCTTGCTAAATGATTTTAAAACATTGATTATATAAAAAACTGTTTAGTGAAAATAATCCACTGCAACCCTGACTGAATTTACACCTGTGTTCTTCTTTTGTTAACCCCCCTCCCAATCCTCACCCAAGGACCCCCCAGCACAAGCCCTGTTCCCAATCCAACCTCTCCTCCACCCCTTCCAAGAAGAAGCCCACCAACTGCTGCTATGACGAGCAGCTTCGCATCGCCATGGAAATCTCAGCTCGGGAACAGGAAGAGGCGGAGCTTCAGCGGCGCCAAGAGGAAGCAGAGTTACAGCGTATCATTAAGCTGTCACTCATGGAGAAATGAGAGCTGAGGGGTTTGAAGGGTCTGGACCAAAGACGCATAGGAGAAAAGAGGCTACTCTTAACTTAAAGCACACTCACTAAGTGACTGGACATATTTAAATTATTTGATCCTTTCTCTCCTATCAGCTTAGCCAGACCCTCTCCATGAAGCCATACTGTGACGGGGCGGTCCCGGCTCAGACAGCCTGAGACACAAGTCTCCTCTCTCTTCTGCTACATGGTACTTTCTTGACCAGTGCCAGTTTACAAGCAACAATAAACCCAATACAACAAGTTCAATGGTGTGTGTGTGTGTGTGTGTGTGTTGTGTGTGTGTGTGTGTGTGTGTGTGTGTGTGTGTGTGTGTGTGTGTGTGTGTGTGTGTGTGTGTGTGTGTGTGTGTGTGTGTGTGTGTGTGTGTGTGTGTGTGTGTGTGTGTGTGTGTGTGTGTGTGTGTGTGTGTGTGTGTGTGTGTGTGTGTGTGTGTGTGTGTGTGTCAAAACCAGCTCTCCAAACAGGGGTCAAGAGGTCACCTTCTGTTCTGAAAATACACTAACAGAAATGCTTACCAAGTCCTGTTGCCATTGTATGTGTGGTTTCCATCATAACTCTGATTTAATTTAAATGAAAATGCAGGACCAGTTGTGTGCAGAATACTTCAAATCTTCTTGTCTGGCCTAGTTGAAGGTCAACAATCCATCTATGTTTCTAAGTTTTTCATGAAAAAAAAAAAAGGACTGGTACATTTTAAATTGATTTGCACAAAATCCAGATGTACTGTACTTAGCTTGTGGGTGGATCACATATATGACTGTTAATGGGTGTAGATGAGGAGTCTGAGCACAAGTGAACTCAGTTAACCTGACTTCAGGAGCACAGATATGAAGAAGACTTTGTGTAAACTTTATGTGAATGTGGCCTATACGTTACACAAACAATAAAGTGACATGATCATGTCAGTTAAGTAGAAATGTAAATGAAAGCTTTTCTGTATATTTGCTCACCTTACATGAGCAGATGATTTCTGTACTTATGTGGCGTCACGGTAGAATACTGTACAATATTTCAGCATGGTTTTCACAGTTTTGGGTTCATTTTTGTCCTCGAGCGTAGCCCAGAGACCTGCAGTATAAGAGCACGTCTCTGTGGGTGAATGTAACCTGGAAGATGAACTGTTAAGATGTTTGTTTTTGTTTTGTTGCACCATGATCATTTAGTTGGTACCCTAACATAAAATCAGCAAATTACAAAAAATATTGGGAGCTTTCATTTTATGGATTGAAAATATTATTAAAATACTGACTTCATAAAAATGAATGTTGCTGGGCTCAAAGCTCATATTTGTTTCAATGACTGAAAGGGACAACTTGTCTTTTCATTTTTTCTGTTTGCAAACAAATGTAAAAAATGAACCTTTTAATATCAGCACAAAATGAAAACTGTCTGTCCCCTCTGCACATCTTAATTAAGATCGCCTGATTGTTAAGATAAAAAACAAAACCTTTTTTACTTTTCATTTGTATTGCTGCAGAGATGTTTTCATGGTGTACACTAAGTGAGTTTAGAGTCAAATAAAAAAACGTCTTTTGAAGCGGCAATGTATGAGTAAGTTATTTTTCATAGTTATTTTTAAAACCAGTTTTACATGCAGGTTTCTGATTACTGAGCTCTGTGGCCTGCCAGACTGAGGGTAGGAGACAAAAGCAACTCATTTGTATGAGCATTGAGCCAAAGGGAGAGAAAGAGAGATCTGTTAAATGCTGCTTGTACCTCCTGTGGCATGGATCTCAGTGTCTTAGTCTGATCCTTTTTTAATGCCAGTAGTTATTATAGTCTTGACGGTGAAGAAAAGGACAGCTTAGCGACTTAAAACCAACAAAATCATCCAACTCAGTTCAACCAGGCTCTGAGCGTACTTTGGTGATGTGTTTGATCGAGGGAAAATGAGAAAATGAAATTATTTTCTAAGTGAATCTGCAGCTGCACTTTGCTCAGCCTCACATTATTTATAACATCTGACTGGCCTGCAAGCCTGTGTGAAATGAATTTTTAAAGAGCCAAAGACACAAAACAAGCTGTCTGCCCGTCTGTCACAGGCACACAGAATCTAAAAGCATTATTATTCACATTATAGAAATCCCAATTTCAGCAGCCCCACTGACGAAATTAGACAGTTGCTGCAACCCTCTCTTTTCTTCTCTTGAGATTCTCTTCCTCACCATTTCCCTTTGTTCTAGCTAGTTGTTAGTTTTGGAAGACACTGTTAAACTCATATGGCTGATCTGCTTCAGGGGATATAATTGGTGAATACATCTTGGCCTGCCTCTTCATTCAGCATCACCTTTGCATTTTTTTCACTTAACCACATAAAACTCACTGAGCCACAGATTTGTATTTTTGACATAAAATCTCCTGAATGTCTCACACACGGTTCAAGCATAATTGTGGATTTCCTAGTCAATGATATGATCTGATCTGTGTCTCAGTGGGGGCCCTGATGGCCTACATCTCCCTGTTTAATTACCCACATGAAACAGCTGGTAAATGTCAGTCTGAAATAATCTGTATTAAACATGGTTGGAGTTCCCCTGGGATTGTTCTGTTTAAGGGACAGAGATTTGTTAAGGTATATTGCATTTCTATAGGTAAGGGTTTTACTTTGAAGAATATAACCCCTGTGATGTCACACGTTCAGTACATTGTATCTTCTGTCTATGAAATGACTGTAGTTCTCTGTCTGTACAGCAGATGGAAGTAGAGTTAACAATGTGTTTGTAACTCCTGTCTTGTTTTTACCAAATAGGTGTGTGACAGCAATGACACTAAAACACATTGTCACTGCAGTTAAAACATACTCACAGTTTTTTAATTAACTGCCAAAGCACAGAACAATAAAAATATATCAATTTGCTCTGCTTTGATTAAAAATCTCAATAATTAAATGTCTGTCTTCTTTGGAAACAGAAACAAACACAAACAAGAGTAATGTGATCAGTGCAAATAAATCCACCTGGATAAGAAACAGATTTCATATAAAGAAGATCACTGTATCAACCTGGTAAAGTGCATGTTTTGAGAACAATTAAAAAAAAGGACTAAAAAACAAACATCCTAAAAACAGCCTCATCAGAAAATACTATGCATCAGTTCAATCTTAGATTGAAAATACATATTTCATGACTGTACATTAAAACCTCAACTGAACGGTGATGTTCATGCAAACATTTCTTCAACTCTCACTAACTGTATGATGTGTTTCACAAGGCTACACATTCACACACATCATGATGAAGAGTGATGCAAGCCACACTGAGGTCACATGGTGTTGTACAGCAAAGTGACAGGTTGCTGCTTTCTTTCAGCAGACGCTTTGAGACAACGTCTCGATGAGTGTCCCCTCCCCTGCGTACGTGTGGAAGTCACTGACACACTTCCACTACTATCTTGCTCCTCCCTCCTACTAGTGTCATCGTTTGGATGAGTAGTGGAAGGTAAGCAGGAGGATGGTGAGGAGGATAAGTCATCAAGATCCCTGCCTGTGTGGGACAAAGTGTTTTGAGCCCACACTTTCTGCTTCTTCCAGGTGTCGTCAGGGTGAGAGGGGGAGAAGGGAAGAGAGTCTTTGGAGGGGGAGGATGTGGTACTGATGAGTGACCTCGGCTCCAAGTCGCTGAGGTCATCGGCTGACAGCTCCAGACAGTCCAGTTTAGCCAAGGAAGCTGACCTCTTCATTAAAGAAGGGGCTGTGAGGCCGGCATGACGGATACGAGCTTCTAGTTCCACAGCTCTGTACCACCCTGTCGGCTCCAGGACACTCCCTCCCTCTCGTCTCTCCCTATGACACTGCCTGACATGCAGGCCTGGAGGATTCTGCTCAGAACTTGTCCCTTTACAGAGTCCAGGCTCAGTGTCTATTACATTTCCCACTTTCTCTTCTGGACTGTCTGTTGTCTCCACACTGACCCCCTCATGGAGGAACGCCTGTAGCTCTCTGAGTGTCTGCTGAATCAGTTCAAGCTCTTGGCTGCCACAGGACAGACTGTTGTAGCTTTTGTAACCAGGGCCCAATGCCCCCTGCCCGCCCTGGGAACTGGAGTCAAGCTTCTCAACTGTCATCACATCCAGAGTGACCAGGTATGAACAGGCCTGAGGACTGGGCTCAGCCTGCTGGTTTCGGGTGGGGAGCCTGCTACGTCTTTGGGACTGGGCTGAGGTATTTTTGGTGAATTCTTCTGGCTGGGGTAAAGCACCAAACATTTTGCTGATATCTGAGATAGGGGAGTATGAAGGGTCTTTGATTGAGGAGTCAGGACTTTGAATCTCTGTGCGTATCTCTGTTTCTCTCTCTCCGTCTTTGCGTTCAACATATTCAGCGGTGTCCTCTCCCTCAGATGTCGTTTTTTCTATCGAGCGCTGAGGGAAGCAGGGGGGAGGATTCTCTGAACACAGGGACAGTCTGACTGGTGTGTGCTCGACGCCAGGACAATCATGCGGAGATCGCTGAGAAACAGCCATCTCTGTTTCCTGCTTCAGCTTCTGTTCGAGCTGCTCGGTTGCTCGCCGCACCGAGCCTGCCGGCCAATCACATGGCATTACTGAGGGAGCCTGGGGTTGTGAAGGGGGGGTTAAAGA
This sequence comes from Labrus bergylta, assembly GCF_963930695.1. Lineage (NCBI taxonomy): Eukaryota > Metazoa > Chordata > Actinopteri > Labriformes > Labridae > Labrus > Labrus bergylta. The sequence continues at coordinate 1,064,988 of NC_089205.1, forward strand.
GTTTTTGGTGATTTCAGAAGTCTCTGCTTCCATCTGGTTTCCTGGTCGTAGCTGAGGGCTCTGGGAGGATGAACAGGAGGGAGCAGGGAGGTAACAGGCAGGGTGGCATATGGCTTCCATCTCAGTGACAATATGGCGAACTGATACGCCATTGTCATGGTGAGGCAGACGAGTTGGGTCAGAGATGTCTTTGTCAATGCTGTCTTCAGACTGTTCAGATGTCTGTGAATAACAAAAGAGAGCAATGTGCATTTTAGTCATTGTCTTTAACTACAAATCAACAATACAATTGACTTATATTATCTTGATGATTCTCTCATTGTCCAGCAGGTGTCACTCAAAATCATTTTTTTAAAGCACCTTTGTTCATTTTCTATTCCGATGTGTAGGTGTGTTTTTTAATCCAAGCAAATATCTCCATAGGATTAATTAATCATTCATTAATTAGTGTTAAAAGCCTATTAAGGCTGAAGGTTTATGAACAACCTGCCTGAGGAGATAAGGCGGGCAGAGTCAGTGGCATCTTTTAAATCACTTCTTAAAACTCACTTTTATAGACTTGCTTTTATGAGATTTCTCCTTTAAAGATCTATCCCTTCCTTTTATTCATTTTATTGCTTTTAACCTTTTTAATCTTTCTCTTCTTTAAATGTTTTAGCCTTTAAATGTCCCTTTGTGTATTAATTTGAATTATACTTGCCCTCTCTGTTTGGCCCCTCTGTTGATCTCTGTTCTGTTGTTGTGTTGCTGTATTTGCTTTGTCTGTAACAGCACTTTGTAAACATTTGTTTTTAAAGGTGCTATATAAATAAACCTATTATTATTATTATTGTTATTATTACCTGACTCATCCGGTTTCCCAGCTCCTCTTCCTCCGTCTCAGTTACTCCATTTTCCTCGAGTGATGGAGGTATTCTTTGTTGTGTGTGCTCAGAAAGTGTCCTGGATCTGACATATTTGGCCCGGCACTGAAACTTTTCCCTGGCGCTGAAGAAGTTAATGTTGTCCGTATTGTGTTGGGAAAACTCCTCTGCAGTGTACAACTCACTGCCTGTCTGTAACTCACTCGTATTGTTGTTGTTGTCTCTAGGGAAAAAGGAAGAACCTGATGAGGAGGAGGAGATGCTTTCAGGGCTGATTGGGCTTTGTTTGTCAGTCATTACATTTGATTGGTCTATAATGTCTGAGTCAGTGGATTCCAGAGTGACACCAGAGGTTTCATCTGAGCTGCTTTGCTCAGTCACTGTTTTGTGTTGGGGCAGTGTCAAAGACAGTTCTGTAGGCCGACCCTGGTGAGAAGAAGGGAGTCCAGGAGTTGTAGGTGAGGTGTGGAGTGATGGTGGAGACACAGATACAGCAACACTTGCTGGATTGTCCAGGTTCTCCTCTGGGACTAAAGTGTCTGCTTGTGGGTCGGGCAGAGGAAACGGGAGGGTTTCTCCACAGTTGGTTCCCATGTCATCCCGATGTGGTGAGTCAAACACACACGTTGAATCTGTGTGTGAGTCAGGTGTGTGAGAAGGGTTTGATTTGGTAAAGACTTCAGGCGCTTGCAACACAGCCACACCCAGGAAGTTAGGCAAGGAGGGCGAGGAAGAGTTGTTGTTGTGAGAGTCAGGGTGACCCGGACAGCGAGAGGTGGGTTTACACAGTGACTCTGGGCTTTCTGATAGATCACTATCAGAGTGTGAGCGCCAAAGCTTATTATGCCTTTGTTTGCTATGGAAGCAAAGAAAAACAAGTGTTTGTTAGCATGAAAATACTGCCATCATCATGTACATTGTACAATGTTTTCCATATGTCAGCACACCTGGCCAGCAGAATGCCCTGGTACTCCTCCAGCTGTTTCATGAAGGCTGGGTTTGGTTTGGTGACTGCTCGTTTTTCTTTCACATACTCTAAAGCAGTGTCCAGGTCCCAGCCGTACTCTTTCATTGCATAGGCAATCACTGTGGAGGCAGAACGACTTATACCCATCTTACAGTGAACCAGACACTTTGAACCAGCTTTCCTGAGAGAGAGAGAGAGAGATAGAGGGGGAGAGAGAGAGAGAGGGAGAGAGAGAGTGGGAGAGAGAGAGACAGAGATAGAGAGACAGAGACAGAGGCAGAGGGAGAGAGAGAGAGAGAGAGAGAGAGAAATTACAAGATGAAAGAAACTCCTTCAGCCTAAAAACGACTTAGGGTGATGAGCCGGCTGTGACTCAATTAGTAGAGTTTGTCGTCTCTTAACCTGGAGGTTTGGGGTTCAATCCCCAGATTCCTTAGCCACATAGAATAGAATAGAATAGATGTTTATTGCCATTTATTACACACTCACAGGCTGATGTTAATGCCAACAGGAGCAATTTGAGGTTTGAGGTTGCCCAAGAACCCTTTGCCATGTGGACTGCAGGAGCTGGAGATTGAACTGCTAACCTTCCATTTGAGTGGCGTCTGATTCTACTACTGAGCCAAAGTCAACATTTGTGTGCTGTTTAGGCCTACCTGGCTTTGGAAATGAACTTGTAGGTGTCGTTCCAGTACTCCAACAGATTGGTGGCCTCTTCATCATAAACTCTGATGTTGTGGTACTCAAACGTACCCGGGAAGAAGTTGTCTATTTCCCTGGTCACGTTCAGGATGTAGTGCACTCTGTGAGGCAGGAAGAGGAGGGGGTCATATGTTTACCTCTAAAACTGTTTACAGATGTCATCAATTCATTTTCAATGCAATTCATTAAGTTGATGAAAGCTAAGGTAATATCACACAAGACATACATGGCTACAAAACAGGTGAGTATCAACTTGGAAGAAAACTTAAAAAATGATGCTGATGAACACCATATGATTGAATGCTCTTAAAAACATATTACGTTGATCAGTGTATTTTAACAATTTATGAACATGAATCTTGACTTTAATGCAACTAAAAGGGATTCTCTTATGTCCATTAACTTGATGTAGAACACATATTTAAAACATGAAGCCTTGTTAGGTGTGGTTTCCATTAGGTGTGGTTTCTTACCCGCTGTTCTGAAGCTCCTCCAGGTTAGAGGCATTCCACTCAGAACCCTGCAGAGAAAACCAGTCCAATCAATATAAAGTTACTCACACATTATTAAACACACAAGAAAACACAAAACCAATGAGGTCAGATATTTGAAGCATGGTTCTTGTAAACAGCTTCAGCCTCGTGTAGAATACGTGTCGAATATGTGTCTTACTCAACAATGACCTAATTAGAATTGGTAAACATCTACTAATGTTTGATTTTTTTAACTTCAGGATTTGACAATCGGATCATTTCTTGGTTGTATATGTCACAAATGTTCTTACCAGATAGACATGTTCAAAGATTTCAGTGGGGCTGTCCATTTGTCCCAGGATTACGATCATCTCATTATCTATAAACTCCTTAAACTCCCTGAGGTTACACACCATCTGCATCTCCAGCTCAGTTCGGATCTGGTGAAAGGTAAACAACAGTTCAGTGTTGATCACTCTCAGTCCTGTCTGAGTCAAAAGAAAGACTTGGATTAAAAATGACTTTTTTCTTATACAGAAAAATGCTTCTGCAGCAGTGGCTGTGCATCACTAATATATATATATATAAAACCTCCAATCTTACATGGTAAATAGAGAAGAAGTCATCTTTTTTTTTGTATCTTAATAAGAGAAAAAAGCCTAAATGTGCAAAAGCAAGATGAAGTGTGTACATGCTTCTCACCTCCTTACAGGTGACGTTCTCCAGGTCTTTCTGCATCATGATCTCTCTGAGGCGCTGCTTGATGAGCCTTTCTGTGCGCTCCCCCTCTGTGGGCCTACACACACACACACAGACACACACACACAGACACACACACACACACACACACACACACACACACACACACACACACACACACACACACACACACACACACACACACACACACACACACACACACACACACACACACACCTGATTGTTTAACATTTTTAAGAGTTTGACAAGGATAAAATCACATATACCTGTTTCACCCTAATGAAAAGGAATCTGATTTATTTAGGTTGAAAGCATCAAAAACACATCCATAGCCAACAGTAAGGTGAGATTCTGCTGCTACAACAACCACTGCTACAAGTATTGCAAATTCAACCAGAGATAATCTGCTGGATGACCAGCGAGATGTTATTTATATGTAGAAGTCTTTAACACCTTTAATTGACCCTGCCAGTCTCTGCTTGTATTTATATTGTCCTCAGAGTCTGCTTCTGCCCTGTCCTGTGTGAGTCCGTTTGTTTCTCTGCATGGATTACTTTTTCCAAACGTAAATCAAGCCAGCTAAATCCTAAACTATTTTTGACACTTGAAGACCTCTCGAGTGTCTGTGGAGAGTAAAAAAAGAAAGAGAGAGAGGGAGAGCTACAAATAGGTAGAGAGTCAGGTGACTAAGTACACAAACCGGACTTTCCCTGGTACAGTATCAGCCATGACCTGAGTCTAACAGCAGCAGTAATTCACTGACTCTCTATGCTCCATGGTGGATCTGTTTATGTCTCAGAGTGTAGTCAGGTTTTTCCTTAGCTCATGTTTTTTTTTTTTTTGCTTCTTGATACCTTAGAGTGATGCCACTGAACATATCTTATTGTGGACCTTGCACTATTACAGCTACTGTCAAACACATTGGTGTTTCTCATAATTAAAGCATGTGGTGGGTGGTCAAGTCTTCAGACTTGTGAGTGCATGGTACAGAGGAAGTATGTATACTGGATTGTTCATGTTCACATGTGTGAATGTAGATTTATTTTACACCCTATTATTCCACATAGGGTGTTTACCACACATAGACTTCAATGACATCCACCACTGATTAGTCTGTGCACAAAAGCTCTGGAAGAAAACACAGAAATAGTTGGGAGATAGAAAAAGAAATTGGTTTTGACATGCCTTATCATTACCAGCTGCCTTGTGTTGTAAAAAAACAAATTGTGGGTGTGAAAGAGTCAAATGTGACCTTGTTAGAATGCATCTGGATGTGTCATCATTGCTGCCATCTAGAACCCGATTACAAGGCTCTCCATTAATCAAAGACACAGCTGAAGGAGTTTTTTTGAAAGTTTGAACTTGAGTCTGTGCGGATCATTTGCGACGAGGATGTGATAAGTATATCAAACATAAAGGCATGCATAGTCTAAAATTAATGTGAGTCACAAGAAAGGCAAAGGGTATGGTCAAGAACTTACAGTCTATACATACTTCAAGTTCATAAAATAAACATGTTTTTTTGGTCTGACAGTTGCATTTAAAATAACTGTAAGATCTTGGCAACCCCTGTGCACAAAAGCAGCAGATGTTGTATTTTTTGACAAAACATTGAATCCTGCTTCCATTTAACAGCCAAACACCTGATGGCAGCAGTAACAGGCATCAAAAAATCTGGTTTACACTCTGTTATTGAGAGACACATGCACAAACAGGACCTGTGGACATGCATTAGTGGAGAGATGTCAGAGTAAGGGGGTGGCACATGAAAGAGTGCCTGAGCAGTTTGGGGTTTGGTGCCTTGGACATGCTTTGTCCTACCCTGGGACTTGAAGCCGCCGATTCCCAACCCAAGTACCTACAGACTGAGCTACTGCCCCCCCACATATTACTGTGGTACATACACAGTTGTAGAAAATCTGCTAAATCTGTGTAATTGCTATCTGAAATGGACAAAAAGAACACACAATATTCTGTGTTTATCCAAGGGGTATCTGTTCTTCTACTCACAGGTCTGTGAAGAGAATGGGTGAATTGGCACGGTGTGACTCGACGTCCTGCATGACACTCCACTCATTAATGCAGAATTGGTTGGATGAGATCCTGCTCTGGTAGTAGCTGACCCAGGTCAGGAAAAGGCTACCAGGGTAGTAGTTATGGCAACGTGCAACATCACAGGCTTTGTGGAGAGACTGGAGAGCTGACCTGTGTCAGACGGGACAAAAAGGACTCGTACTTGAAAGGTTGTCTCAAGGGCGGAGACAAAAATAGAAATGAGATTTGTAATGAAGCGGACTGTGTTTGTCACATGAAAAGTTTATAGAGAAATAATAAAACTCAGGAGAGAGTTTCAGAACTGGCAAAGGAATAGAAAGTCACGCCATAAATAAATACACAATTTAGAAATAATAAGAGGTTGGTTCAATGATCTTTGAGAGAAAATGAGGAAAGGATGGAATGATTACACATATTTAACAGTAGATATAAGGAGAGGGTGGTAAAACAAAGATCAAAAGTCACAGGAGGATAAGAAAACGACAAAATGAAGACAAGTGAGAAATTATAAAAGGTATCAGTTGCATTTGACACAAACATAATGATAGTGAAGAGACTGAAGGCAGAGCAGTTAGATCAGAAATAAAGAGAGGGGGGATAGGAAACAATGAGGTGAAAGGCATGTGGTCAGAGTATTTTTATGCCTGAAACCAAAACCTTTATTGAACTACAGATTTGTTGTTTAGAACTTAGAGGTTGCTCACCACATGGCTTGGACAGACACTGGCTTGAAAACATGAACCCTGTTCACTGTCGACACACTAAATCCACTGTGAAGACAAGAGAGAGAAAAAACATGAGTTTAGAAATCGGATTCCCAGCAATAGTTTTACCATCATTCTACACAAAATAACACAATTTCTCTGAAAATTAGTCAACAAGAGCAACAGAGGAGTTAGTTAGTTGCATCAGCAGGCAGTAAGAGGAAGCAGGAGTTGGGTGTGGTGTCTTACCCATCGCCATCCAAGTGAATCATTGTGTCACTCCACAGAGGTAGAACCAGACCCACTGTGCAGAAGCTGGCAGAAAGACCAACACATTAAACAAGAGAACAACAAAACAACACCACTTATATACAACATGTGGCGATTTGTAATTGACAATATTTAATTATTAAAGTTAATGAACATGACAATAATGAACATGACATAATTATATGTAGGTCCAGTGATGACTTTTTCAAAGTAAATTGGAAGGTACAACAATAGTGGCCATCATGCCCTTCATTACTCAGGTATCTATAACAGTAAACTGATAATGGGGGAAACTTGTAATCTCTATCTTAGTATGAGGAATCAAGTTAGTGTAAATGTCATTCTTCATATTGTACTGTGATACTGACCTATCAGAGGAGACAAAGTCCATGCCAAGCACAATGCTTTCCTCCGTGTCATGTCTACCACTGTTTGAGACGACCACCATATAGCGCGTTAACTCAAAGGAGGAACTCTCCAGACGCACAGCCTGCAGAAAGAGACAGAAAGAAAAGGTGAAGGAAGTGACGAAAGCAGAGATAAACAGAAAATATAAAATGAAAGCATAATTTGGTGTGAAATTGTATTTGGATAGTTTAAAGAATGTATAACCCCATTCCCTTTGTTCTTTTTTTGTTTTTATGCTTTTTGTAAAGGATAGTGGGTAGAGCTAGGGTGAGAGAGTGGGGAATGACAAGCAGTCACATGCAGCACTGTGAAAAGAGATAACAATAATAATAGTCAGAAGTGATGATCTTAAACCCCCTTCAGATGAACATAGTGATGTCAAGCTATCTTCAGGGTTAACTGTGTTCTTAACACAATGGTGGTTACTTATTATTGGTGTAGACCGCCATGTTAACTTAGCGCTGGAGCAGGTTATGTTCAATAAAAGAAATCAACCTGTATGAAAGTCTACTGACCAATCAGGTCTCTTCATCATGGAGGTCTGTGAGTGGATTGTGAGAGGGGAAGTGATTCTTCATATAAATTACATGATGTAGAAAGATATTATTAAAGCTTTACAGTTATCCTACAACAGAGACTGAACTAAACACTGTAGCCTTCCACTATCTGAACATATTAGCGATCAAGAGAAGTGCTCTGTATGTCGCAGCTGAAATATTTTGTCTAAAACTGTCAGACATGACATAAGAAAATAATGAATTTGAGAAAAGAAATGGGTGTTATTATATTCAGATCTATTGTGCACTTATAGTGGTGAAGTGATAATATAATCCTTAGTTAGCGCATTTACACAGTCAGCGATAATTTTTCTAGCGTTTCTAAGTGTTTAACTTCTTCAGATTTTTCTAGTCTAATAGTTTGCTCTGAGTTTGTAAGATAGGATGATCTGCTGGAGGAAAACTTGTCCATGATTGTGTTAGCCTGGATATGTTGAATTCTGTATAAGCCTCCTCTCCTACCCTTGCTGCCAGTGCAGATCTGTGAGAAGTGTCAGAGTGATGTCAAAGCTATTCAAACTGAGGTCGCATTTCAAATGTCCCACCTGTACCAGGTTTAATAATAATAATAAATTAGATTTATATAGCGCTTTTCTAAATACTCAAAGACGCTTGTGTTTATGAACACATATGAAAGTGGCTGAAATCTGACTTGAAAAGAGAAGATTCTATGTGTCATAAAAAAATAGAAACGAGTCACAAAGGAGCAAAAAAAATGAATAAAATCAGATTCAGGTAACTTTTCCCTGACAGACATCTTTAGCCCTGTTCTCTAACTGCTCACCGCAGATTGCCCTGCCTCCTCGTGTTTCTCTATTCCTGTAAGTCAGCTTGTTCTGCATTAGTAACGTTTTAAAAAATAAATAAAAATAAAGACCTTTTTTTTCATTGAGTTTTTAAACTATCCAAAATTGACTTTGCAATGTTACCTAGGTTATCAACAACTACCAGCTGCACTAACTATACATTAACACAGAGAGGGTTTCTCTGCAGAATGTGTACAATGTTCAAAACAAACATGTACAAACATGTCTGGAAAGCTAGTGGACAATGTTCACGTATTGATCAATCTATGTTGGTGTTTATCTTTCAGGTGGATAAAATCAAAATGCATACAGGAAGACAAATTAAAATGGGTCTGCAAATATTCTCAGCAACTGTTAATATAGGTGGCCAGCCTTGGTGTCTGTATGGTAATATCAAATCAATGTATTTACAGTGGAGAAGGTCGTATAGTGGGGCGTGCAGAAACCCCCCCCCCCCAAAAGGCTTTATTTTGACCGTTCTCTTCCTCCTGTCTCTGACACTTCCAGGGACGACAAATAACTAGCTGAGTTTCAGTTCTATAAGTTTGCTGTAAGCAGCCCCTCTGTTGGAAATATCATTTCTTCTTGCTCACAATGCTGACTTGCTCTTGACTTTTGCTCTTGTGTGTGTTACTGTGTTTTGTGTTGGTGTTTGTGTGTCCCACTGACCAGTTTGATGGTGTCCTCAGGCCGCAGCACAGTGAACATAGTCTCAAGATGTTTTTGAAGGTCACCTAAACAGAAAAGATTTCAACTTCCTTGTTAGTTTCCATTTCTTTTGGACAACATACCGTTGAAAAATAAATCCGATTTTTTGCCAAATTGGTGCACAAAACTACACCAGAACACAAGAGGGGGAAGTCAACATCTTTGCTCATACTGTGGAAATGAACACATGAGGATCTATGTTGTAATGCTTCTGATTTTTGAACAGGGCATATTCATTTGTATAATAAGTTTGGTTTTAATGTGAGATTTTTCCTTTCTTCAAATACACAGTTATTACAATTCAAGTGTTGAGCCAGTATACACAGTACATGTGTAGAAGTACTGTACAAGGTCGGAAAGGTACCACCACCACATCATTTTGAGCCAGAGAAGACCCTGAACTGTCAATAGGTAAAAGCATGTTTTTAAGGTGGGTTTTATATAATATTCATCAAACTGCCAGATCATCACATATCATACAACAGGGAACTCATTGCACTAATCTTATCATCCATGTTGTGAAACAGCTTCAATTAAGTTCACACCAGCTGTTACTGACGATGCTGCAAAGGAATGTCCATTTGAAAACACCATCGTGTTAATCTCAAATTCTTACCAGAGGCTTACCAGTGAAACTTTGGAAGAAAAGTGGAAGCTGCAGTTATCGTGTTTGTGTTGCATTATTTACCTGTGTGGTTGTTCCTGCGCTGGCTGATACAAGGTGCAGAGTCAGGTGTGGGGGTATTTCCCCTGGGAAGGAACAGGGCTGCACCTTTAACAGTGAGGAAACTCTCACTGATACTGAAAATCAAGAAAACAGAAATAAGAAATCATGAACAGAAACCTGACATACAGATTTATCTGATCATAGCTTGTCTTTCTGGTTAATTATGGAACTATAAAAAAGTACTTTAATGTTAATGCTGCTTCCAACCTCCCACTAAAGCATAAGAAGGGAACAACAAGGCCTGCACCATACCCAAGTGTTGTAGTGGGCTTATGTCAGAGTTACAAAGCTCCATTCAGCTGTCCTCTGGTGGGCACGCTCCCCAAATCACAACCGTTACACTGACTCAAGAAATCAAGATCCCAGCGCCGCATTGAACTCAGAACACAATGTTCTCTGCTCCTCCACACACAAACTCAGTAAGTTTGGAAGGATGTGAGAATGGGAGGAGACATGGGTTATGAGAGGGGAAACAGAACAAGGCGTCTCCTACAGAAGGAGTGATAGGAGCCAGCATGTAGGACCACACAGCAAAGCAGGCTGCATCAACCAGGGTTATTTTCCTTTCTGGGACACTTAATCTTATTAAATGTGTCCGAGGTGACTCCATTCCCAAAGGAAACATAACAAACTGAGGTCACTGTTTTCAACTTGAATAACAAGCATTTAGTATGTGAGTACTTCAAGATGCTATGTGTATGACTAGAGCCCCTTTTTTTACCAAAGGTCCCCAGAACTAAAAGGTACAGAGACTTCTCTTTAAGGAACTAAATTGTTCCTGCAGCCCCCGCTGCCAGAAGTCCCGGGAAGATTATGAAAATCAGACTATATTGCATTGCAAATCGATTCACTAATTAAAGCTGTGCTCTAATGAAAATGTTAGAAAAATTAGAACTGTTCTTTAAGTCATGCTTAGACTTAAAAAAGTATGTTTTGTACCTTTTCATAATTGTAACAGCCAGACTCTTGATTTTAAATAAACGCGTGGGGATGGGCAATGGGTCTTTTAAACACATTGGAGGATCTAAAACCCTGCTGTGCCTGACCAATCAGAGACTTTCAGCACTGCAGGGGCTGCATGCCCCGGCCTCCAAAGTCCCTAGACCTTTAGAAAGTCCTACCCCACTTGCAGGGTCTTTGTTAGGGGTGGATCTTTTACCCAGAACTAAATTTAGACCCTGGTTCCTGCATAGGCAGTGTTCCTCGAAAGGTTCTTAGTTCTGGGGGATAGTTCCTCCGGTTGAAGAAGGGCTTAGGTTTTCATTTACACTCTCTTGGTGCATTAAAGAAATGTGGTAGGACCCACAGCACATTGGTGCAGGGCAAATCAATAACAACACTTACAGCATTAACTGGTGAATCAAGATTAATTAAGGTGTGAAATTATTAATGCGCTCATTTATTTAAATTGTGATTAATCACAGGCTGTTTTGTCCCTTCAAGTGCACTGTAGACACACTACTCCTCAGTAGTAGTCACAGTGATGGAAAAGAACAAACCAGCTTCATCTGTGAAGGTCTCATTTCACTTTACAAAACACTTAAACAGCTCAGTTGACGAGTCAAATTAATATCCATCTCATCAATAAGTAAGGTCTTTTACCTGCTTTTTGTAACATAACAATAAGTAAGGTCTTTTACCTGCTTTTTGTAACATAACAATAAGTAAGGTCTTTTACCTGCTTTTTGTAACATAACAATGAGTAAGGTCTTTTACCTGCTTTTTGTAACATAACAATGAGTAAGGTCTTTTACCTGCTTTTTGTAACATAACAATGAGTAAGGTCTTTTACCTGCTTTTTGTAACATAACAATGAGTAAGGTCTTTTACCTGCTTTTTGTAACATATCAATAAGTAAGGTCTTTTACCTGCTTTTTGTAACATAACAATGAGTAAGGTCTTTTTACCTTCTCTTTTGTAATGATAACAGACAAAGTAAGGTCTTTTACCTGCTTTTTGTAAAGTGTCTTGAGATAACACTTGTTATGAGTTGACGCTATACAAATAAATTGAATTGAATTGAGCAGCAGGCTGTACATCTACACTTCACATTGTTCTATATTTCTTCTGTTTTACACTCAAGGCAAAAAATGCCAATGCCATCTGCAAATTAGGCTTCCTCTCTTTCCCCTTTTCTCTGTAACTTTATCCTTCCATCTTGCCAGTTATCTAACTGACCTTCCTGAGTTTTGCTGAGACCCTGGATGTTGAAGATAAAAACAGCCTTGTGCTGAGCTTATTTCCCACAACCCTCCAAACTTTGACCCTGCAGTTTCCTTTCTCTCTGCCGTTTGTCACAATTCATTTTCTGCTATGTTGGGCCACGCAGGCTTAGGACAGTCAAACAATGGACTTGGGCCTGCACCTCTGTAAAAGCCTCATTTGAGTTATTCACTGAGATCACAAAGAGGCCTAAAAGGACTCTTAATCCCAGAATCCCCTGTGGTACTTCACACCTACGCGTGCAGTAAGGGGGGACCGGAACCTCTCTCTCCTCATTGGAGGGGACCTGAGGTAGACCCCCCATGGAGCAGGCCAGGCTACAAAACTCCAAGACTTCCATTGATCTTTCTCTTTCCACGCGCTGACTTCTAGTGCTCGGAGACCCAAGCTCACCTCCTGTTTTCTGCAACAATATTTCTTTGTTTTAAGTTTTGGCGCGCAGGTAATCCGCGGCCGGCATTGTCCAGTGAACGCATCTCAGTTTCTCGGAGAGCGTCAGACTATAACAGATTATCAGAACGATAACGGTCTTATTCCGTCCTGCAACGAAAGGACATCAAAGGACATCTTTCCACTCGACGGAGAACCAACGAAGCCGCTCTCGCCGTAAGGGACCCTCGCCGCCATCAGACGCCTCTGCACCAGGACGGACAGAAGATCTGCTCCATCGCCGGACTCTTTTCCTTTCACCAATCGCGGGCAAAGCGATTCACAAGTGAGGCTTAATTAGGTCTGGGCAGAATTAGCTTTAGAGAGTGTTTTTAACAATTGTTGATCGAAGCAGAAACTGCAATTTTTATCTTTGTTGGACCGCTGTGTCCTGAGTTTTACCTGTTTAAAACTCTTGTTGTTGTTTCGGACCGCTGCATCCTATATGTGTTTAGCGTAACAGCGTTATAACCGGGTATTACTCTTCTGATCAGAAAGGCCAGTGTAAGCTGTATTAACTTGAATTCGGCCATTGGTTTGTTTCTGTGAATGAAGGGAATTACTCCGAGTTGTGGCGTGGGAGTCGGACTGTGATCCGGCCTCTTCAGGCACGCATTTCTCTTTTATTTCCCCTTCTACGAACATACACACACACATATTCCTGTGTAAACGTACGTCTGGAGACTAACTCCACCACCGCGCCATCACGCACGTAGGCCCCACACACACACACACACACACACACACACACACACACACACACACACACACACACACACACACACACACACACGTGTTTAGATTAGTTTATAATAGTTATTTGTTTAATTAAGTTCATTGATTTTGGATTGATGTTGCTTTGTTTAAATAAATTCTGTTATAATTTTAAGAGAGCAGTTGTTTGTGATTACTGGTGTATTTGCATTGTGATATAAGGCTTTGTGTACGGATTTCACGCCTTCAATTTATTAAATATAGTTATTAATTATTAATAATATTAGTAATTAAATAACTAATTTGAGACTGATTTGAGTGATATTTGGGTTATATTTACCTGATTACAGGTTGGTGCCCCAAAACGAGATTAAACATAGTTTAATGATATTTTATTTATATTATTAATAATTAAGTATAATTATTAAAGAATATAACCAAAGTTGACTTGATACAACCCCAACAGCTGTCCTCACAACCTTAAGTTCTCTGTCACTCTCCTTAACTCTTGCTGTTTCATGTCCTGCTGCTTGTAGACATAGAATCATAGACTGTACTTGACAGTGACCCAGTATAGCAGTGCTACTGTACTATGACAGCTGTTATATCAGGCGCGGAAGGGGATAAATGTGCATGCATGTAAACCTGCACTTCTCCTCCTGCTCAGAGACACAGTGACAAAGTGTAATCTTAGCCTGATGGTTAAAGAGATGGGGGCTTTAAATGACACTTAACCTTAGTTACTAAAAATACAGGAGTCCTTTAAAAGTTACAGCTATTGAAAGGCTGCATTCAAAAGAGCTTCGCTGAATTACTGTATAAGGAAGCTTTTCTTTGACAACACAACAAAACCCTCTTACACATGTTTAACAATGAAGCCTGCATAAGGAATTGATGTAGGCTACTTGATGTGGATAACAACCATTGTTTCAGCTTTCAAACTGCAATGGTAAGCTGAGCTTTTAATTAAGTATCAACAGAAAATCATCAATATTTGTTGTTTTGATAATCAATTGTTCAAACCCCTACAATGATAAGTCCCCGTCATTCTGTAAGCAATGTCTATTACTGCAGTAAAGTGGCCTCTAGACTGAATTGATTGAAGTGATACATTTGTTATGCTATGTCTGAATGATAAAACACTGCCAAGCAACAGCTGTCAATTCAAATCACCAGACCAGTCTTGCATTTTTAAGACAGATCTCCCACTTTTAATCTACATGTGCATCATTGTACAGAGTGCTGCAGGAGTAACAGCTTGGTAGGCTGTAAACTTTATAAACTAGTTCTAAAAATAACCCATCAGGGAGGAATTTGTCTCCTCCCCCACCAGACAAAAAACCCAATTAACTAAAACTGTAACAACAGATGAAACTAATATCAGCTATGCTTGGTTTTTCTTGTGACAAAAGATCCAATCTTACAATAACTAGAATACTTTATCTGGTGTGATATAGAACAATGGTGGGAGACATATTTTAGAACACTTTGATTATTGTTAAATATGAACCCAATGAGGCTGATACAGGAGGTCAGTATTGAACTGAATGGAAACAAACTGTACCATCATTTTTCTATGCCCTTGAACAATTCTCCTCTGCTACATTATTTTATATATTATATAACTGGACCTTTAAGCTTAGAATCGGGCAAGGACAGCAAATACATGTTAGTTGAACTAGTGCTGAAGTTACATCAGAAAATTCAAATATCATGAGTGGATCCCAGAATGTGGAGGACTCGGTCATTAGAGTCACCTATCATCATGTGTCACTTCACTAAAAGACCAGGCAGGCATATATTATCATATGTCTGTTTTGCGCTCACACTTCTGCCAATATGTAAATGCTCTCTTTCTGAGAGAAAGACAGACAAAGCAGAGTGTGGTGGCAGAAAGCAGCAAGGGTCCTCTTTTGGTATTCAGCCATTTCAGGCTTTAAGCAGAGGACAAGTGTTAGGTACTTGTAAGGGCAACAGCCACAGACACAATCATCACTATGTAAGGACCACTCCACATAGTGGCCAGATAACTCAGTGAACCCCCACGCCTACCCATGACCATATTCGTCACTCTCAGGATAGAGAGAGATAAATATAGGGTCCTGATCTATGCAGGTCCAGCCCCACTTAGGCACTACTAGTTCACGCCCGAGGCAGAAAAAAAAGAAAAGAATAGGCTGCTTGGATGTCAATAGGTGCACACTGGTCTGGGCAATGGGGGGTCAATGGATAATGTGTAACGAGCAAAGGAGCTGGAATACCCAAAAATATTGCTGCCAGGCTGGAATAATAAAAAAAAGGATCAGTATCAAATTATATTGTTAAAATGAAATAATTTTATATATAAATCTATATATATATAAACGTGATGACTTATATCATTTTAACATAAAACTTATCACATTGTACTTTTTGAGCCCAAGTCTTGCTGAGGATCTTTTATCATCTCCCTCACTCATTCCAGCATCACTTTATTCTAAACAGTCCAATAAAAGCACATTTCCTCTGTACATTTGTTTGGTACTCATCCAATAGCACAGCAGATTATAAGGGGAGGACACATTGATGTATTGCTCAGATGTAATGGTGTGAGGGTTTTAGTCATATGAGTTTCAGCCTTGCTGTCTCAAACACAGCATTACAGAGATAACCAAAAGGATATCAATACATAATCAAAGCTGTAGGTATGCTAATGTTTCTGTCTTTAGAATACAATAAGTACAAAGCTGCAGTGTTTAAATCAGTCTCTGTTTAGGATGAATACATTCAAGACAAAAGTGTTAATCCTCCTCTCACTCACTCATGTCACAGACCTCAGTCAGCAAGACATCTGATTGGTCTGTAAGTTGTGTTTTTAAGAGAATGATCTCTTATCCTGCAGTTGCCATGTTGCCATGGCAATATACACTATTAAAGGTGATCTACCTGTATGGTACTGAAAACCCAGAGTTAACCCTGAAGTTACTTCATTAACCACAAATGTCTTTTAAAAAAGTCAAAGAGTGGAGGGTTCTTTAGTTTTAACCAAAGCCAATAACAAATGTTCAGGTATAGGGCAAATTATTATTTTGCTTTTATCCTCACAAATCCAGCCAACATAACACAAAACCCTTTAAATATAGAAGTCTCTAAACTAGTTTAGACAATGACATGAAGATAACGCATCATGCTAGCCTAGCATTTGTGCTAGCCATGGCAAAGTTAAAGGCAGAATTGATGTTTTACTTCGTTGAAATTAATTTACAAAAGCATCTTCTTTCTGGTCGCTCCAAACCACTGTGAATCATTATTGATGTTAGCATTTGTACATATGTTGCTTGCTTTCTGCTTGCTCTCATTAACTATATATATTTTAAAGTCTTAATCTAATAGGTCTAGTTTCCTGTCAACAATTTATTATTTCCCAACTATGGAACTAAAATCTAATTATATGCCCAAAAATAATATTTTCGAGAACTTGACTAATATCATGAAAGTCCAACAAGTCAAAACTAATTGGCCGGGAGCATGAGTAGACAATTAACTCCACTGACAACTTCAAGACTAGTCACTCCCTCAAACTCAGGTTGAATAAAACAGGGAGGATACATTCTTATTGAACATACTTAAACAAACAGGCAAGCATACAAAATTAAACATATCGACTCAAATTCATGCACAAGGTTTTATATTTCAATGCATGCTAAACTCTTCTTAAATGTGTGTGTGTGTGTGCGTGTGTGTGTGTGTACTCTTAAACAACTTGCTTAAGCAAACTTTTTTCACAGTTCATGTGCAGGGCAAAACCAATTACTGACATTAAGAATGACACAAAACAGTGCAAAGGAGAAACAAAAACAAAATAATATTTCTGAGAACTAGAGACTGTTGTTGTCATCACTTCTGTGACCCTGTGGGGCAGGGTCCTGTGGCCCATTTCTTTAAGGTGAGAAAAGGAAACCTAAAGAATGGCCATACCTGCAAGCTTTGAATCCTTTGACTGTATTACACAGATATATTGACCTTTTGATCAGTTCATAGGAACATTAACTTGTGAAGAAACCTTGGAAAGAGTTGTTGTCGGTCTCGGGTTAACAAGCACCTTTTCATCAAATAATCAGAAATTCCTCCCATCACTATTTGACTTCTTTCCAGCCCTTAGCAGGTGAATGACAATAATCAAACTTAAACTTAATTTGAAGAAGTTGTTTAATGCAGCCTAATATCCTTATTACACCAAACACTCAAGTGTTCAAACAAACAATATCCAACCTTTGGACACACCAAAGGGAAGGACAAAATGCCCCATACAAATGTCTGATACAGTAATCAGGTGATCAGGCTGCATGTGTCTGGAGCTGGTCTGGAGCAGAGAAACAGGTTGGATGATTCATACCTCGAGCAGAGGCACTATCGAGGTCAAATAAAGAGAGCACTAAGATGCAGAGGATCCTGCTATAGCAGCAGGAAACATGCACACTGAGATTTTGCTATGGTGTACCTATAACTAATTTAAATTTAAGCTAACCATATTTCATTAAGTTTAAAAAGTCTGGCAAGGCACAAAAAAACTAACAAAAAACAATTCCAATACTATAGCTCTTTTGAAAGTTAAGTTGAGCTAATGTTTGCTTAGGTTTTTATTTATTTTAATAACCCAGATACTTAATGTCATCTTTAGGCTAGGCTACAGCCTTCACTAGTCCTATAGGCTACTTGTGTTTAAATGTGTAAACATTTTCTAAATAACAAAGTAGGCTACATCGATCTGATTCCACTTGTTTAACTTACAGCTGATTGATCTGATTGTTTGACAACAGCGCATCATGGCTGAAGTATGGCACCATCTTGACCCCGCAGCAGGAGCACACGCTGACCGCCGACGAGCTGTCGGATCCGGACACTGCGCCGAGAGTCATACCGGAGTGGAGTGGACGGAGGAGAAGGGTGGCTGGTGCTTTTGGTCCACAGAAATCTTTTACTTCTTGCCAACAGTCATGTGCTCTGTTATGTCCAGAAGGCTGTCTGTCCACTGTCTTCTTGTAAGAACTTATACTTCCAATTGACGAAATACCCCGCGAAATATACACCGCTAAAACGAGATGTTTCCAAAGTTATTGAGATGCTGTAGTTAAAAATGTTCCTGCTTCCGACAGCATTGCCTGGCCAAACTTTCCCAATAAAACGATAGAGAGAGCTATTTTCCACATGTTTCCGTCCTGTCCGCTAAACACATCCCCTCTACTGAGCAGTAGATATCCTTATGAAGACAGTACTAACATGTAATACTCAAGTCCGATTCTCACTCCACAAGGCACAGGAGGGTGGAGTTTGCGACATGTGTTTTGGGGGAAAGCGTGTTACCAATGAGGCCATCAGGGAAGTCCGACTGCCCTCTCTCCCACCCCTTCTGCATTGCCTTTCACAAACCCGGAGCCCCAGTTCTGAGCGTTGAGCAGTGTCAAGGTGAGGACCACAGACTGTATATTAGATTAATATGGATTGCACAACAGCCTCCTGGGAATGCAGCCAAAGATTTAGAGCTCCCCCCTCTGCCTGGCTGCAGTATAAGACATAAACACTGCCTCCTCTATGTTAATACTATTACATACTGGACATGGTCAAACTGCACATCAGAAGTTTTTTGCCATAGTAATATGGCATTCTATGTTCAAGTTACCTTTTTTCTGAGAAGTTTCTTTTAAATAAGTTATCTGACTGACACCATATATTATGCCATGATTGACAGCTTTGTTGACGAATGTAGTTCCTGCAGCACAATATGCACCGGATTAGCAGAGTACAGCAGAAAACGGCAAGAGAAGACGTAATCAACAACAACTCAACAGTCTTAGACTTCCATACTTGTGATTGTCTGCTTCAAACTGACAAGAATCTGTTTTGCTGTGGACTATACCCACCTGTATTATGGTACGTAGGTGCATTCTTTCATTAGCAGAAGCAGTGTCAATTCCATGGCCATTTGCCATTTGTAGGGCACATGCTCATGCTTAATGAAATTGAGTCTATCACATCAACACAGGTTTTTGCTTTGGCAGGTTTGCTCAATGGGGAGACTTACTCAGTAAGTACAGACCTTGTGATCACGTTACATAAGAGGCCAGACAAATGAGAAACATGCTGAGGTTATTCTGACTCAGTGCCTGTAATAGGCCAAAGACTTGGCAAGGCAGGCTCCATGTTTTAGTCTTAAGTGTAGAGGAGCCTTCACATGAGGGTAGTCAGAGAATAGGAAGATCACCTGAGATGCTAAATGGACAAAATGTGTGTTGGGTCATTTTATATCCCAATGACCATTTTTAATTCTACTGATGTGTCAGGATACATGACAATTTGTTCATCTAGGTGTAGTTCATTTCAAATGTCATTTCTGGAAGCCTATTTCCAATAACCAACACAATAACTTAAGATCTTCTCCTGGGAACAAGACAATCCATCTCACAAATAATAAAAAAAACAGCTTTACATTCCCATGAGGCTTAACCTGTTAAGATATAAAAATGAAGTCAAATGGCAGGTGACTGTGAACACTATACACTCTGTGTTCTGCCTACAGCTGATCTGATTACATCACACATAACACATAATGCACATCACACATGAACACACATGCTCCTACCATAACTCATCTTTTATTTGGACAACTTTTATATCACAAGTGGGATGTAACCCATTACCAGCAGAGGGAATTCATTTGTCCAGTGGCTGGTACATGAGTCTGTTATGGTGCACAATCTTCTTGTAGTATATCTTACAGTACTCGATGTGAAAGGAAGAAACATGCAGTTCAAAGGCACTGTTGTTCTGTAGTGATGCTGCCCCCCCCCCATTTAAAAAAAAAAAAAATAATAAAAACAATTTAGATGGCTATTGATCAAAATTGTTGATAAAGTTAAAGGTGAATAAAAGGCAAAACTCTTTAAATCAATCTCCTCTGTGTGAACAACTCATCCAAAAAGTATTGATAGAAGCAGCAGATCATGTTTTGAGAATTTCATTGGCTACAAGAAATGTCAGTTATCAGTACAGTCAGAACAGGGGCTGGCCCCTCCTTTAAACAAAGGCTCTCATTGGCTGTGATGAAATGCTCCAACAGCCAAATACTGATTCAATTAAAATACAAATGTGTTGTTGCTAGCTCATGTAGCTTAATACCCACTTCTATACTTCTAACACACTATAAAACAATTGCTCAAAATATCCCTTCATGCTGTATTAATTTTGGCAACCACTATCAATTTAGTCCAAGTCTCAGTCAAGACTATTTAAAAAATGAGTTTCAGTCACATTTGAGTGAGTTATAGAAACTCAAAACATTTTGGTCCAGTTTTATTCTTCAAAATGTACTTACTTTCAGACTAAATGTTGTCTCTCTTCTTAAATAATACAATCAACTTCTGCTCACATCAAACTCTTCCATGACAAAGAAAACGCTCTACAGCAGAGAGACAACAGGCATTCAGCAGCCTGCCCATGCAACATAAAGGCTCCTCTGTTGGGTTTGAAGCTGATGCAAACTGCAATCAAGGACTGACACAAACATTTCCAATGGGTCTTTTTAGGTTAAGGTGCTGTTACATCAGAAAAAAGATTCATAATTCGACGTTTAAAAAATGAAAATAGAAACAATTTGAATAGATTGTGCAATGCTGTCACTTTTGACAAGTCATGCCGTCTCATATGATTTCCCCTGCAGTCACAAGAAAGGTCAGAAACAAACACCTCCTTTGTTTAGAAGCAATTCTGAACATTTTTCCCAACCATTTAAAGTCTTATTTAACCTTCAAACTAAGGTTGGTTTTGTAACTCTGGACAAAAAATGTCTTCACCAATGTCCCTGAAAGTCAATCCTGAGGCAGCAGTCTGTGCCTGAGAGTCATTAATGCATTGCAGTAACATTATACTCCAATTGTGAGGTGCAGGGGAGTACAGACAGCTGTTTGTGTGTGTCTGTGTGAAGAAGATATTGACAGAGGGAGGAAGAATCAGAGTGAGAGTTACAGGGTGTTACTGTGTTGAAGAGACTAAAGAGATAAAGACTTAAGAGAAGTTAATGTTTGAGTGCACCTCGGTCTCAGTGGACCTTTTACAATATATATTTATATTTTTTTATTGCTGCTTAAATCCATAGTAGGGTGGGGAGAACACCATTTGTTGGATCTTAACTCTTATGTAATTTACAGAAGGGTCACTCAGCTATGCCCCTGGCCCCACCCTACTTGCTAGAGTGCATGTTTGTGAGGATACCACAGATGCAGTAATTGTCAATTTAATATTGAACAGTTTAGTACGGTATCCACATTTCAATACGTGCTTGTGAATCGAAAGAACACTCCAACAGCCTGGGCCTTCAAAACCAACCAAACCAAAAACCTGTGATCAAAAAAACCTGCTGAGATACATATTGAACCGTGGGCTGATAGTTCCAGAGTGGATATGTGCCAAAGCTGAGCAAATTGCGCATGACGTAACTGAAATGAATAAAAAAAACAGGACTATTATCATTTCTGGTGTATGGGACAGAAGCTTTATGTATTATTGTGTGTGTGTGTGTGTGTGTGTGTGTGTCTGCAGGCATCTGTTAGTATGATCACCAGCTGCTGGTGCTGTATTACCTAACAGATAATTGGGAGCATGTGTCCTCGGCACAAAAGCAGTGTGTGAAAAACTTGTTGAAATCTGACTGACAGTTTGATCTTTGTGGTTAAATGGGTTTGATATTATTAGAAATGCTAATGACTAATGCTTCAGAACACGTCTTTTCACATTTTGATAAGTCAGATATTTCAGAAGCTTGAAACAAAGGACTTAGGCAGGTGATCAGTTTTTATGTGAATCTGTTCACAGATGTGATGTTTTCGAAACAAAAGTTCAATTTTAACTATATGGTACATAAAAAAAACATCTAATTTAGTAAATTACTTAATTTTTTAGATTCAACATAAGCCCATTGATACCATAACCATTGCATATGCTGACTTTATTGTGCTCTATTTTCTTTTATCATACATAGTAGAAACAGTAAAAGAATTTTAAAAAAACTCTTATTTCACTGGTTAAAGCAAACAAAAGGAATCTTCATTTTGTTTGTGTGGATACCCTGGTTTCATCTTGACACATATCTTTTGAAGATAAAACAAACTGTGTTGTTCTGCAATTGAAAAACACAGTAAATCCAATGTACTACCACCCCCTAGTGGCTTCAGCCCTATCTTACAGGTTCTAGTGTGGTATGAAATAGTGTTAAAAAGAATCGTACTGTTGGGGTTGTATCAAGTCAACTTTGGTTATATTCTTTAATAATTATACTTAATTATTAATAATATAAATAAAATATCATTAAACTATGTTTAATCTCGTTTTGGCGCACCAACCTGTAATCAGGTAAATAAAACAGTCTCAAATTAGTTATTTAATTACTAATATTATTAATAATGAATAACTACATTTAATAAATTGAAGGCGTGAAATCCGTACACAAAGCCTTCGCACCCAGCTTATATCACAATGCAAATACACCAGTAATCACAAACAACTGCTCTCAAATTATAACAGAATTTATTTAAACAAAGCAACATCAATCCAAAATCAATGAACTTAATTAAACAAATAACTATTATAAACTAATCTAAGCAACAAACATTATCAAGCAAGGCTTGTGGATGAGGTGTAAATGTGTGTGTGTGTGTGTAGATGAGTGTGTATGTAGATGTGTGTGAGAGAGAGAGAGAGAGAGAGAGAGAGAGAGAGAGAGAGAACAAGATGGTGGAGAGAGACAATGCACCATGTGGCTTCATCAAAATGGTGGACAACAAAGGAAGTCGTGTGGCTACCTTTTGAAATAGTTTGAGCTCTCTGAGCTGAATTCAGTAACTGTTACTTAAACACCAGAAAGCCAGTGGCTGGACTTTGATTCAACGGCAGGTTCACTGGTCTTTCTGATTGTGAAAACCGTTGACTGAAGGTAAACTAGCATAGCATTACGTACATAGACGAACACAGCAGTTCATTACAATAAAACAAATGCAGTAGCTTACAACAGATAATAAACAGAATGTGACGTGTCGTCAACAATGATGCATAATTATCAGTGGTTATAAAAGAAACATAACTATTTCTGCCCAGACCAAAGCTCTTACTTGGGGTAACTCCTGGTGATCGTTGCAAAGTTGGTTAGATCGTCACTCTGTTGAATGTTAAATCAACAGATTCAGGCAGGTTTCCTTCGTGGCAGATGTAGGAGGAGGGTAGCGGGATTCAGATCTTCGACCAGAGCGCTGCTCTATAGGGTCTTCTGGTTGCAGGAGCCGAGTTCTTTATGTGTCCTTGTGGATTCAGGGATCAGTGGGCTTCCTTCAGCGCTCCTGTCCAGTTGCGTTCAATGACGTCTTACGAAAAATCAAAGGAAAGAAACTCTTCTTTTTGCTCGAACCTGATTGCGCCCAAAACTCCTAAAAATATGCAGTGGAAGTAGTCAGCTGAATCCTCTGATGCTTGAATTCAGCATGTGAAGCGCTACCTATACTGAGCAACCTCAGCTCTAGAGTTTAACCTATGTAAGTCAAAAGGAGGAAAGGCTTTGTCTCGAATGCTGGAGTCCATCTTGTTGGAGAGGGCATCCTCTGGTGTCAGCAGACAACACTTGAAGAGCAGGAAAGGGTTTGTCTCGAATGCTGGAGTCCATCTTGTTGGAGAGGGTATCCTCTGGTGTCGGCAGACCACACTTGAAGAGAAGGAAGCAATGCCTGGTGATTGCTTTTAAAGACTGGAGCTGCCTGTGGGTTTACCTCAGGCCTCCTCCAATGAGGATAGAGAATTCAGACACCCCCCCACTTTTCACACCTATTCGTTGGTTTCTGTTGGGGGGTTGCTGGGCTAAGACCCGTTTGTTCAGTTCCCTCCAAAATACTCTAGTCAGGCTTGAGAACTGTGATACAGGCCTGAGTCTTTTGTCCCATGCACATGGCTGAGGCCCAACAGTACCAAAAAACAAAAACAAACTGGAATCAGACAATATGGGAAGTGATCTTACCTCCTGGGCTGGAAATGGTGGTCATCCTCACTCAAGTACCCAACTCCTGGAGAGGCAAAAAAAAAGGGATGGAGAAAAAAAAGTCATGAAAGAATGCGGGATATTTGTTCAATAACTGCATTAATTTCAACATGTCGTGTATCAGCAATTATTATTGTAGAGAGAGCACACTGTACCAAGTGTATAATCACATTCTGAGTAAGTCCCATTTAACCTTGTGTTATAACAGAGCTAAACTGGCCGACAGCTTGGCTACATCTAACCTTTCATCTGTGATTTAAAGCAAGTCCAGCATTGTATTTTACCTCTCAGTACCCCCCCCCCCACAGATCAGGGGTACCAGTGGTGAAAGTAAATCATTGTTGGGCAGCTGTGGCTCAGCTGGTAGAGTCGGCCATCCCTCAACCGGAATGTAAATAAAAAATAACATGAAGATATTTACAAAATACCTTTCAAATTTAAAAAGATCTGCAGTGATATCACATGCAGTGATATTTCAGGGGTGCTGGGATGAAACTTCAACATCCCTATAGGGATTTAACTCAATGCTGTCCACTTGTGGTCAAATCAGTCAAACATCTATTTGTTGAATAGCAACTACCAAGTGCTTTCAGAGTTCATTCTTAATTATCTGCATGGCTGTCCCATGTGATTCTCTATCATACCTGTAGTTATACTTTAAAACAGTCGGTCGCTGCAGGGTTCAGCTGCAAGCAATGGAACTCAACCAGATGGCCATACTGTATCTAAGTAAGTATTTAAACACCCTGCATTGGGACAGACAGACTGGCCTATGAATTATTGTACTAGATGAAGGCATAGGTCTCCTCATGGCAGCCAGATGTGGAAAGCCTCAGAATGTCAGAGGAAATAACCGGACTGACCCTCTGCAGTAAACATACTGAACTTCTTACACTAGGCTGCCCTGTCTTCACTCTTTCCACTAACCAATGGTTAAAAAAAGTCTATTTAGGGATGTTGTGGTCATTTAAGATCACTTTCCCCAACATAAGATGGGTTTTATTGGCCACATATCCCACCCTGTTGGTTTTTTGGTGTATCATGTCCTTACATCTGGAGTAGCTTACATTGCCAACCACTGGGAGGATCAGAGCTCCATAAAGGCTGAGTGTGGATTCTGATGGGAGGAAATGTAACACAATAATTGGACAATGTCTTCATTTATTTGTTAATGGACTGCAGGTAATTCACTACTTCCAAGATTGCCATTTAAGCCCATGTCTCTTTCTGTCCCCAAAGTGGAGTGACCTATTGCAAGATGTTGAACCCCAAATTGCTCCTGGAAGCAAAGTTATTGGTGTGTGAGTGTGTGTTGCTGAAACAGACACACTCTGGACACAAACTTTTAACCCCACACAGTTCACCAAAGTTAAATTCCTTGTGTGTGTAAGTATACCTGGCTAATAAAGCTGATTCTGATTCTGATTCTGATTCTGATGAGACTTGAGACTTGGGGGCCGTCGTTGCTGTATACTTCCACTGACACTTTCTTAGTGGACATCCTGTCAAAACATGTGAATCTTAGATCAGTTGAAATACATGGTTCCGGTTCCTGAATATAACAGAGGTGTTGAACTTGTGGCTGTTTAATTTAGCAAACAAACATCATAATGCAATAAAAACGAGACCCTTTTTGCAGGACGAAAAAAAAATGGAGTCAGTGTTTGACAAACTTTTATAAAGATATTTTGTTTTGTGGCCCAAGTATGAATTTTGGTATGAAGGCAGCTCAGTTCCTAAAAGAGAATAATGTCAGCTTTTAATGTCAAAATTCTAAAATTGTGGAAAAAATAAACAACGCGTTATTTCAAACATCAAGGGATCAGTTACCTGTTGAGATGTTTTTTAAAGGGTTAAAAAATTTAAGACTGCATTAAGACTTTAGCAGAATGTTCTCTTGGTAGAGGAGGTGACTTGAAAGTGTTAACTCAAGGTGGAGAAACTGAAGTTATCAGGTCAATCGTATTGAATTTTCTGTCGTTCTTTATCTGTTCTCACATAAATGTGAAATGAAATGTCAAACAGAAGTAAGTTGATATATTAACCAACATCATGAAGTCAACATTACTCATTGAAACTATGTTCCTAACTTAAACGGTGAAGCCAAATCTATGAATTTGATTTTTTTTTATCTTGCAGCAATGCGTCTAATAAAGCATCAGGACAAGTTAAGTCAAGTCAAGTTATGTCACCTTATTTATAAGGCACATTTGAAAACAGCAGCAGCTGACCAAAGTGTTGTACAATGCAGTACAGACACTACATACAGTATAGGAGTTTACAGCAAATAATAAGAATAAAGAAAGAACAACAAAGAAAGCAAAAAAGCAAAAACCTTAAAAACTGCCTGTTCATAATTAGATGAGTCCAAATGCGAACATATAAAACCATGTTTTGAGTCAACAGAGGGGGAAGACCTCCTGGTAGGGGGAAGGCTGTTCCACTGTTTAGGGGCTTTGACTGCAAAAGCATGATCCCCTTTGAGCCTAAGCCGTGAGTGAGCGACTGACATGTCGGCCTGGATATATTGTTAGGGCTGAGGAGGTCTGTTACAGGCAAGCCAAGCCAGTCTGATTTCACTGAAATGAAAAGTTTATCAAGGCTAGTTAGCAAACTCGTTGCTTGCTACTATACTCATCTTAGCAAGTAGCAGGTAGCGGGTAAATCAAACTAAGCAGGTTACTTACTTACCTTCTTCTCAACACATCAGGTTGTTGTTAGTCTAAAATCCTAAAACACACCACCACACCTGACCATTCCTCATTTATCCTCAAGATAGAAACTCTAACAGGGGCACAAGTTCATTTGCTATTCAAACAACACAGGCGCTGTGCGTTAAAATGACAACTTCAGTGGCTGGAAAATATCAATTATGACTCTGCTGCACACCAAGACGCTTTGCACCTGGTGTACGTCGGGCCCTGAATGAGCCAGTGAGCCAAGACAATGAGCACAAATATTGAAACATGCTAATTGAACATACGTAATTACAACATGGTTCACCAAAACACTGGAGCATATACTTCCTGGATGGTCCGTTGGAAAACTTTACTACACTGCAAGTCACATGTCTATTTGCATTGAAATATCTTAAAAAGGCAACACCACATACAAATCTGAAATGTCATGTTAAGTAGAATTAGAAGAAGTGACACTTTAAAGAACAGATAGTGGAACACATCTGGCTGGGGAGTTTACATTTGGATTAAGCTCCAAGTGATCTCTGGTGAAACTACAGTATTTGGCAGACTGGTTTTGACTAAGTCAACTGTTTGTATGAGATAAACTAAATTTATATTATTATTATTTTTTAAGCCTTTTTGCCTTTATTACAGCTGAAGAGAGACAGGGAATGTTGGGCGGAGAAAAGGGGATGATGACATACAGTAATGGGCAGAGGTCGGATTAGAACCCACAGGACTGCAGCCTCTGTACATGGGGGGAGGGACATAACCACTGTAGGCTATCCGCACTCCAGTTTACAGTATTCTTAAATGAATTATACTTTTGTTCTGTTTTCTTGTAAATCCTAAATATTCTGCTGTGATTTAAGTCCTTTGTATTTCTCTTAATGTTCAAAGTTCTTTATATCACACACTGAGGACACTTCCACACGGGAACTGCAAGAGCTTGGGATCCCATTAAAAACAAAGAATACATGTTGGAATATTATTAAGGATACATTTTCTCTATTTAAATCCTTGTGTTTCTCATCTCTTCACCTCTAATGACAATTCTACAAATAAGTAAACCTTACTGTATCTTGGTAACATTTATGTGAACTATGAATGTAGGAGAAGCTATGGAGAAAAGAGAGAGACAGAGAGTGTGTGTCAGAGAGAGAAAAGGGCCTCTGCTGCAGAGATAAGGATGTATTCTTTCTTCGTGCAAAATGAGTTCATTAGGGGAGTGAGAGACAGGCATTGCTGGAAAGCAAGGTTTCTGTGTGATAACAGGCAGGAGCGACATATTGGACTGACAAAAAAGAGTTTAATTTCCTCTTCTTCAGAGGCAGCAGCAGTATCAAGGGATCAGCAGAAAGGCTGACGAGAGGGGGAAAAATGCAGAGATTGAGGGGACAGAAGGCGCAAGTTAAGAAGGTAAATGCCAGGATTTTCTTTCAGAGAAAAAGAGTGACCATCTGGATTGCTTTCAAAACATATTCAAACCCAAAGCCAGGGGAAGACTGGCAGACAAAAAAGAATTTCAAAGACATGTCAAACTCAGGAGTCATAGTGAGCTGTTTGAATACGATACAGGGCAGATCAAATAGAACCCACTGACACATTTAAGAAAGATAAATACATGCACACATAAACACAGAGTGTTGCCAAAATTAATATAGGAGAGAAGAAATAAGGAGATATGAGAGCTGGAAAGAGGAATGAAATGAGATTGTCTTGATAGACACCCAATAGTGAGTGGTTGATTCAGAGATGGCAGGTGCACCAAAGGTGGAATGACACACTGGCTGTGTTATGCTGTTTAATATAGATCTGCGGTGATAAGGCGAGACAGAGAACACAAGATATGTCCATCAGTCCCGGAGGCTCAGAGGAAATTGCTACAATAAAGCTCACACCTTTATAAATAAAGGAGACATCCCTCCCACACAACTAAATGTATGGATAAATACCATTTTGTGCACTCCCAGAGATATAAAATTTTCCAAAAAATAAAAAACAAAAATTGAATTTTTGGTTCAACTTAATTTCATCCTGGTACATGCTAACATACGTACACTTGTCTAAACGTTTATTCTCACTACCTAAAATGTACTATACTCACTAGCTACATGTGGTTACTATGGGAAGTTTTGAGTGTCATACCCTTTATTCCCTGCTTTCTGGTGTACTTATTATACCAATTTGTCATTAGATTGTCTTTTTTTGTTTAAGGAAAATACAATTGCTTTTTCCATATAAACACCAAATGACATGTACTCTCTGCATGAATTTCAAATTCTTGCAAGGTTTGATAAAAGAATGATGAATGATGCCCTCACTTTTTATGTTGCACTAGAAGATGAACTTCTAACTTGATTGTAATTGATAATTCAGGTTTCATATAATAAGGGGAATTATCTTTTTTTATGTTGCAGGATTTAAAAATAAAAGGGAATACACAGTATAATTAATGTGAGCTGAAAATATACCTTTTGGGTAACACTTTACAATAAGGGTACATTAATTAACATTAGTTAAGGCATTATTAAGCCTTAACTAATGGTTACTAACGGTTAACTAATGCCTAGTAATAATTTATTAAGGGTGTTCATGTTGTCTACGGTATTAATTAATACATTATTTAATCCTTATTAAGGATGCTATTAACATCAGTTAATGCAGTAATAAGCTTTAATTAACAGTAATTTAATACATTAATGAACATTAAGAAACCCTTAACAGATGTCTCTTAATTAAGGGTTTTCATGTTAATTAAGCCTATTAACTAATATTACTAAATGGTTGATAAAGATGTTCATTTAGATACATGTCTTGAGGTTCACAGCTAATTCATGTCATTAAGACAAAACTGTTTTTATTAATGTTTATTAAAGGTTTATGACTGTTCACTTACTTGTCCATTCTCCAACTGATGACTTATTTTTGGTAAAGGTTGAGATCAGTGGACCACACCATGGTCTTCATGTAGATGTTAGATTGTTCCTTTATCTTCATGTAGACGTTCTTAATTTACACCCTAACCTATCATTACTGTTGATGTTATATAAGCATTACTTAACCATAATTATCCATTTATTAATGCTCTGAATAAGCATTACTTAACCATGAGTAACCATTTATTAATGCTCTGAATAAGCATTACTTAACCATGATTAACCATTTATTAATGCTCTGAATAAGCATTACTTAACCATAATTAACCATTTATTAATGCTCTGAATAAGCATTACTAAACCAAAATTAACCATTTATTAATGCTCTGAATAAGCCTTACTTAACCATAATTAACCATTTATTAATGCTCTGAATAAATGGTAAATGGACTTCAGCTTATATAGCAGTGGGAACAACTTGGTGTTAAGTGTCTTGCCCAAGGACATATCAGACATGTTGCCCAGCTGGGGATTGAACCCTTGACCTTCTGGTTGATAGGCGATGACTCTACCGACTGAGCCACAGGATTATCAACAGAAAAAGACACAGGAAACAGAAACACAAGAAAACAACTGACAAAATACAACTAAGCAACAAAAAGGAATAAACAAACTAAACAAGAGTAAATTATGACATAAGTTGGTTAAATGAAAGGAGCTCAGTGCAACACACTCACCTCTGTTGAAGCCTTCATTCTGCTGGGCCAAAAGCATAAACAATTCAAATATTTTGAACTGAACATAGTTTTCCATTATTACTATTTATGTAATTGTTTTAACATGTTATTTGATGTCAGATGTGGTCCTGTCTTTCAGCAGTTTATTCTGCAGCCATTAGAATGAGTAACAGAGTTCTCACACTGTTAAACACAGTTACAAGGACAGGGAGCCCTTTGTGCCATTTGCCCACAGAGTTGCACTTATATAAGAACGATCTGATCCTGTTGCTGCATTTAGGCGACTTTGTCAGCAGTTTTAATCTGGCAGTGTTGAGGCTCAACATGTTACCACCTATTTAACCAGCATATACAATCCTGCACACTGCAGAACATGAACATTGTTATCAGCCAATACGAAGCAAGAAATGCGATTTAATGAATCTAAATCACAAACAACACAATAATGTCCCTCAGTGCTAAGAACTATTGATGATAGTTTAAATACGTTTTACCATATGAAGACAAAGACATCATTAAAAGCTTTTGTAAGGAGAAATATTTGATTCAATTGAAATGACTTGTGTTATTGTGGGCTCATTGCAGAGTCTAATGTACTAGTTTCCCTCTCACATGCAAACTGTTGTTGATATGTCTTTGGAAGACATTTTGGATTCAATGTCTTGATAAAGGACAAGTAGACTGCAGGAGGCGGGTTTCAGACCTCTGACCCTCAGAATCAGGAACAACCAACTCTACCTCTGAAGCAAAGCTAACAAGAATCTGCCCGTCCTCTTCATTGTGCCATGTGGTTTGCTTCACCCTCTGATACGTACACTGATGGAGAACATGTTTGAATATGATATGTGTAATGAGTCTAGCTCCTGTGGATAGAACATGTTTTTTTGCAGAGCATTTATTTTCATGTTTAGATCCTTTGATTGTCATTACAGCGTCTTTTACAGTTAAGTGTAGATGTGTAGAGGCGCTGGTGGCACAGTGGTTACAACGCGCTCCCCATGTATGGAGGCTGTGGTCCTCCAAGCGGGAGACCCAGGCTCGAATCCCACCTGTAGCTCCTTTCCCGCATGTCATTCCCCTCATCTCATCTCTACAATAAAGGCACAAAAAACAAAAAAATAGAAGAAAAAAAAAGTGTAGATGTGTACATTGTTTGAATATCTTTACAGTTAGTCCGTAGACTATGGAGAGTGAACTTCAAGAATAAATAAAATATTTGATACAATGTAAACAATTTAATGAACAAATAAAGACCTGTCACAGAGGTTAAAATCGTACAAATAAATACTTTTCTTTTCTTGATGGTTTTAGTTCAAATATTTTGTATTGTATAGCACTGATCTTCACTCACTACATGTGCACATCAACTGTCTATGTTTTGGGTGTGGATATGGAAAGTGTTGAAATGTACACATTAAATGTTCACTATGTTGAAATCTGCATAAGTATGTTCCAATAAAACATGCTAAAGTAAACTACAGCAACATTATGTGTACATAGCTGACATATGACTCAAAGAATCAACTGACAGACAAGATACTTTGTTTCCCCATATATCTTTATTATCTGTTATTTCCAATATATTTATTTATCTTTATTCTATACAGGTGCACTTCTCCATACATAGATCGTACATAAACTGAGAGGTACAAGAGAGAAAGAGGCAAGAGGGAGTTAACATCCTTCATAAGATATTTTGGCAGTTCACAAGACAACAGGGAATCACAATAAACACACATCCACCCCCCTCCCCGCCACACACACACACTTGAGGTACAGTATACACACACCACAGCATGCGCACATAAAAGTGGGCTTAACAACTCCAATCCTTTTTTTTCCACACAACCACCCATGTGAGCACCGGCACACTAATCAAGGTGCAAACTCAAGCACACCGAACATTCACACATCGATGGAGAGAGGAGACAGGTATTCACAGAATATATTACACCAATTACCAGAGCCACTAGTAAATACACAGGTAGATGTAAAGAACTTTTTTAACTCCTGCTCCTACAAACACAGATACACACACACACACACACACACACACACACACACACACACACACACACACACACACACACACACACACACACACACACACACACACACACACACACACACACACACACACACACACACACACACACACACACACACACACACACACACACACACACACACACACACACACACACACACACACACACACACAACTTTTGGTCCAAAGTAAAGAGCAGCTGATTTCCAACAATGCCTTGATGATGTTATTAGCTCTGATCCTAACGTTATTTAGACTATCATTGTTTTCAATATCCGTACTACATACTGAGATGGTTTTCAAACTGATTGTGAGTGGCAATGATGCGTGTAAAAATAAATACACCTCATTTTACAGTCATTGAATGAATACAGTAAACATTGTTGATTCTGTCTGAGACCCATTTTTACACTAGAAATAATAACAGTCTTTCTGTCTCACACACACACACACACACACACACACACACACACACACACACACACACACACACACACACACACACACACACACACACACACACACACACACACACACACACACACACACACACACACACACACACACACACACTCTTGCCATTTTCAGACAGTGCTTCACATTGTTTGCAAAACTGTCATTCATTTAAGAGGTCACCAAAAAAAAAAAACACACAGGCTAACAGTCATCACGATAACATCAACTGCAATATTGAAACATCTTAGGAAATGTAAATAAAACAGGTATCACATATTTGGCTTTATTAAGAGATGTAAAAAGATACCTGATTTTTCTCTACATCAACGAATGCATAACATACCAGCATGATAGGAAAATATAGCCGTTAATGGTGAGAGAGGATTGGAGCGAAACAATCCGGCCTTCTCCAGTTTCTGTCTATATGAGCATTCATTTATATGAATGTATAAAAGATATGTGTCACCTGTTTAACCTGACGAATGGTTGGTAACTTTATGAGAAAGACTTTTGACTGGATAAAACACACACACAAAAAGATGATGTTACCATGGTGATCTTTGACAACTTCTTTAAAACTGAAGGAACTAAACCAAGCTCTAACACTGCAGCTCTAACTTCTCCTTTGGTCCTACATCTTGGTGTGAGATCGCTAACAACAAGAGGAGAAGATGCATTAAAAAGAGGCAAAGACGGTGAAAGGTAGCCCCCTTGTTAGGTAGTTTTGCAGTTTGTCCAGGAGAGGGCGCTGTGTGTCGCTGGAATGGCACCTTCTTTTGTTCAGGTTTTGGTCAGACTGCGTTGGTGACGATGAAGTTTCTCTGCTGGTCAGTGCTGGGCACTGGAGTGATACTCTTTAACAGACGCTGTGAATAAAGGAGAATACTTTAGAGGCAGCAAGACAAAGTGAGGACATTGAACTTATATTTTCCTACTGAAATAAACTACAAAGAAGGCAAAAACAGCCTTGCATCATAAATGAATGAATGAATGTATTACTTAGAAATTGGTTGAATAAGTCTTTAATCTATTTAAAGATTTATGAAATAAAAATCAAATAATAATCAATGATTGGTGTATAAAGGTTTTATAAACCTGAGCTGAGATCAGTTTTTATTTGAATATCTAGCCTACATATAATGTCCAAAACATGGATTTCATCTGGATTTTTGTATTTTATTATGTAAGGCTACAACTAGTGCTTATATTCAAGATCAGAAATCAAGGAGGATCACGTCAGTGGGCGATATTATCAACAAAGGACACAGTCAAAGGTCTGAATCTAGAATAATCTGCCTTTTTAAGTGAATTTTTAATTATGCTGATTTAGCAACATGTTAAATGTTGTGCAGGGTGCTCTGATGCTAATGCACTACTAATGGCAAAAAACACACATCTTAGTTCAGCCTCTCTCAAACCTTTATGAGTGAGTGTTCAATGTGTGTAAACCCTCCCTGAATACATGTGTGTAGCTCTACAGGGCCTTGATGTTTCACTGCTTTTTTCAAGCTCATCTCCGGCTGGTGCTATTCCCTCGCTCCTTTGATCTGATCTGATCTACTGTCATGTGTTCACTGGAGAGGGTGGACCCTGACAGTGCATGGAAGGGAATGAAAAAGAGGTAATCCCGTGTTCTTGGAGAGGTGTCAGTAATGGAATAAGGGTCAGGCGAGGATATGACTAAGAAGGAGAAGGATACAGAAAAGGGTCATGTGGGTTTTTAAAAATATACTAAGTGAAATGTGAAGACATGCCGTACCTGTTTGAATGTGCCCTTGGCATTGAGCAGGTGATAAACCATGTAAGCAGGCACACAGATGAATGAGGAAACACCGATGCAGTATCCCAGGACAGTGGTCCATGGTGGGTAGTGGTAGTGGAACAACCTGACCTCAGGAGGAAAGGCTAGGAAGCTGATGATGATGAACTGGACACAAAGAGGTCAGATACAACAAGGATCAGATACAAGGGTAATTATAGCAGCTGTTCTAGTTACTGCATGTTCTTGTGTTAAGTCTCAAATTGATTTTTCCAGCTTTTGATCAGCCTCCTTTTACGTGTGTGTGTGTGTGTGTGTGTGTGTGTGTGTGTGTGTGTGTGTGTGTGTGTGTGTGTGTGTGTGTGTGTGTGTGTGTGTGTGTGTGTGTGTGTGTGTGTGTGTGTGTGTGTGTGTGTGTGTGTGTGTGTGTGTAAAATCTGTACAAGAGCCTCACCAGGAGAAAGCAGGGGCAGATGGCCACCCAGCAGATCCTCCAGAAAAAACCAGGAGAGAAACCAATCATGACCTGGACGTCATTACAGAAACGGGTGGTACCTGGAACATACACAGACGCTCACTAACACGCTCAAAATATTAGGACGTTTCTTTTTTTTCATTTTCCTTTTGTCATGTTTGAGCTGAGTAAATGACATATTGTAACCTCAGCACCACAGTGTGTACATACTGTAAACTTATGTTAACACAGTGTTGTGTCATCTTCTCCAAACAACTTTTACAGCCATTAATAAGATGGTTTCAAAATGCCAACATCACAATGAACATAGCTGAGGTATACCATAGAACCAGGAGACAGCGATGACTTCTAGCAGGACCACAGTGATGACTGCAGGGCCTGTAGCGTACTCCTCAAACAGCTTCACAACAAACGCTCCTCCCTGACACAGAGGATAAGACAAGTTATACACAGGCTGAATGTCTGCTAAGCTTATTACTCAGTACTTGTATGAAAGATGTTTTATCTTGGAAAGGTATGGTGATTGTTTAATGGAGCAATGACACATTTTGGTCCTTATTTAATGTGGGTTGGAGATAAACAGATTACAACTCAGGGACTGGGTTTATCTCACTTCAGATGATTCTTAACTGTGCACCATCAAATTACCAAATATATAGTGGAAATGTGTAAGATACTTTTGAAAAGTATTAGCTTGTTGCTCTATTTTATTGAATGGTGTTAAGAGACATGATAGATATTTCTTATTATTATCATATTATGGAGATACAGCTGTTAATATACTTATTTGACTTACATATGTGAGTGTGGAGAGAGCTCCGAGGTAGCAGACACACACCAGGCCGAAGACAAAGCACTCTCTCCTCTTCACTAGGAGATGGGGGAACTCATCTAGCATAGCTGTGATCACCCCCTCCAACCCTGCAAACTGGAGGACACAGGGGAAGTCATGGAGAACAACATGAGCAGAGAAGATACTACACCCTACAAAACAAAACAAAAACAGATTGAAGGGGCAGAAGAAGAAGAAGAAAGGCCTAAATACACAGAGGAAACTTAATATAAATCTTTAAGTTTTCAAGAATTTGTATAATCATCAGTTTGATCTATTCTATAGTAATAGTAGGATCTTTAATAATCAGAGCATGATTATGAATAACAAGTGTAGGGGCGATGTGTGTTACAGCCCTCGCACAATCACAGAAAAATAGAGGGACTCCATGTTCATGTAATTGGACATGAAGCAATGCACACTGACACGTTTTTCTGTAATATTCTCAGTGCTAAAATGAAGTAACATAGCAACCCCAACGCTGATTCTACACTGATTATCAGGACTTGATAAGAGCCTTATGAGTCTCTCCAGCTGGCTTCCTTGGAGCAGATAAACAGAGGCTTAGGGAGACAAGATCACCACACAATATTAATATGAAAGCCCTGTCATATTGTTTTCATAAACTGTTAGCAAAACAAACAACAGCGAGGAGGAAAAATCATACTCATAATATAGCAGCAAAGGCATTCTCCTCTGTAGCAGGGCAAACATTAAACCTCTGTTTCTAGGAGAGCACATAAGAGCTGAGCACGAGGCTTCAAGAAGGAGGAGATGTGAGGATACATAACATTCAGACAACAGAATATTCTCTTGGTTAACCCCATTGAACATTGAAAGAGAAATCTGCAAACTCACCGTGCTATCCAGACCCAACATGATGATCATCAGGAAGAAGATAATGGAGAAGAAAGTAGCAGCAGGCATGTTTGCTATGGCCTCTGCATAAATGATGAACAACAGACTCGGGCCTGGAGAGAGAAGGAAATGTTTTAGGATTTAGACATTTATTTTATTCTTTCAAGATCCATGGTTTGAAACAATGCAAGACCAAGTAAATAATAATAATAATAACTTAGATTTATATCTCATGAAACCCAAGTAAAGGTGTTGTTGGGATTGTGTTGGTGTATTGTCTTACCGGCGTCCTTGGCAACAGCATCGACATCCTGCTGCCTCATCTCGGCCATGTAGCCCAGCACAGTGAAAATGACAAAGCCAGACAGGAAGCTAGTCAGACAATTCACAGAGCTGGTGACCAAAGCATCTCTGAGACGGGGAAAGCAGAGGAGTGGTGACAGTGAGATGACAGAAGTTCTCCAACAAATATCAACAGTGTAGCCATCGCAGAGTGTTTACACATGTTTGTTGAAGACATCTCACTTGTAACAGTTGTTGTGAAACGGGTTGTAGCTGGCAAAGGCAAGGAGCACGCCGAACCCTGGACCCAGTGAGAAGAAGATCTGAGCTGCTGCATCGATCCACACCTTAACAAGACAAGGAGTTTGTATAACAACAAAGAATTGTAAAATAATAATAATATTAATAACTTTATTTATATAGCACCTTTTACAAAGTGCTTTGACAAACAGCAAAAACAAGAACAAACTAAACCAAACACAGAAGAACATAAACAACAGCAAGAACATAACAAATGCTAAATACTAAAAATAATTAAATACAGTTCAACAGAAAAGATCCCATAGTGCATGATACCCAACAGACATATATAACCTGACCATCACAAGAACCATCATAAGAACCCTGGAAACACAAGAACCATCATAAGAACCCAGGAAACACAAGAACCATCATAAGAACCCAGGAAACACAAGAACCATCATAAGAACCCAGGAAACACAAGAACCATCATAAGAACCCTGGAAACACAAGAACTCAGGAAACACAAGAACCATCATAAGAACCCAGGAAACACAAGAACCATCACAAGAACTCAGGAAACACAAGAACCATCATAAGAACTCAGGAAACACAAGAACCATCATAAGAACCCTGGAAACACAAGAACCATCATAAGAACCCAGGCAACACAAGAACCATCATAAGAACCCTGGAAACACAAGAACCATCATAAGAACCCTGGAAACACAAGAACCATCATAAGAACCCTGGCAACACAAGAACCATCATAAGAACCCAGGCAACACAAGAACCATCATAAGAACCCTGGAAACACAAGAACCATCATAAGAACCCTGGAAACACAAGAACCATCATAAGAACCCTGGCAACACAAGAACCATCATAAGAACTCAGGAAACACAAGAACCATCATAAGAACCCAGGCAACACAAGAACCATCATAAGAACCCAGGCAACACAAGTGAAAAAAGAAGCTGTGCTTGGTTGCATTAACTGACTTACTGTTGTGCTGAGCAATTTCTCCCAATCAGGTTTGAGATAGAAAACAACGCCTCTCCAAGCCCCCGGCAGGGTCGCCCCACGGACGAGCAACACCAGAAGGACCAGGTAGGGGAAGGTAGCAGTCACCCAAACCACCTAATGAGGCAAAATGAACAAGTTTTTCTTTTGAACAAATCGTTTGTGTAGTCAGTCAAAGATATTCAGTCATCCTATAAATACTGTTTAGTAAATCTTGATAGCTCTAGCGCTGAAGTCTTAACAACACATTACTTTGTATGAACCAGTAAATCTTTCCTTGGTCAAATAAAATAAATTTAAAAAAAGCTAGGTGCATGTCTGGCCCTTTATGGGGCCACATAATGAATGTTTTAACTTTAAGCCTATCAAACTGTATGTTGTGCTCATGATGATGATGTATACCTTGGGGGAATAAATGACAGGATAACAACATTTTCATAATTTTCTCCATCCATTTACCCTAACTGACTGCCCCATTAACCATGCAGGCGCCCTCTCAGTTACCTTTCCAGACGTCTTGACTCCCTTCCAGATGCTGAAGTAGACGATGGTGAAGATGAAGAGCAGGCAGAGGGCCAGCTGCCAGCTCACAGAGCCCAGCTGATGCAGACCTGGGGAACGATGGACCTGCAACACCTGGCGACTGGAGGGAGATGGATGGATGAAGGGATTGATTTTTGAAGACAAGGGGGGAGACAAGAATAGACAGTGATAACAGGAAAAGGGAGGACATTACATATAGGTTGAAGCCATGAACAGGGGGAGACACAGGAGTGGTGGAAATCAAGAAAAAGGGAAAGGAACTAAGAGAAGGAAGTGGAGGGAGGCCAAACGGAAGGAGAAGAATGTGGAGAAAAATAGGAAATGATAGGGAAGATAAGAAGTAAGAATACAGATAGGGTGGATGAGGGGATGTTTTCCAAACATGGGAAGTAAAGGAAAAGGAAAGAACAAGGAAGTGCAAATATCTGATCGAGAAATGGACAGCATGAAAGTAAAATAACAGGACAGCATAGAAAGATATGGGAGTCTAAACTCTGATATATTCCCACACATTGATTACAAATACTGATTGAATGAGATTTAATGAAAGTTCACCAAAAAGGGAACACAGACTAATCAAAAAATTCACAAGGAATTAAAAGAAGCAAATTTATGTCAATAACCACACAAAGCAAAAAACAGCACTACAGGGCAAAAAGAAGGAGGCTGAAATGAAGAGTGTGGATAACATCTGGTCACAGGTTAAGAACACAGAGCTCGCATGAAAAAACAGAGATATGATTTATGTTGAAAACAGGAAATTCTGGCGCCAGACTGAGTCAGGGAATTTGTTTCTGTTAAACCTGAATTAGGAAAAGTCAACATAATCTGTCTCAGTGGACGGACACAGACTTAGTGCAGATAGAAGTTATATGACGGAGATAGTACTGAAATACAAAGACATTGTTTTTACATGTCTCAAAAGGAGTTCAGTGACATGCTTATTACAGTTGATAAAACATGCCAAAGGTAAATTTATTTAAACATAATCTGTTTAAATATTATGTCAGTCATGATTATTTTTTTTGTAAAATGGCATATTTGGAGGTTAGGCAATATATTTGTGTTGATAATGTTTACAGTAACTATTACATTCTCATCCATCTTTTTATCTACCAATAAGGCCTGTCTCTCTCACTTCTTCTCCCCCTCCTCTGTCCTAATCCTCCTGCACGTATTGGCAGGCTTATCACGGGTGAATTGAGAGTTATCGAGCACAAATATTTTCTTAGTCATTTTTAAGATAATTTCAAATTCCTTTCAGTTTTGTTTATTTCACAACAAGGTTCATTCTAAAGAATTTTTGTAATCATTTTTACACAATCGTTTAGTAATGTGTTTATACACCACATAGGCTAAGTAACTTCATTAACACCTGATTACCTGCTGTTATGTTTCATAACAGTTTCTTTAACATGCATCTTCAGCCTCTCAGATTCTACTCTCAACTACTCAAATCCCAGAAGTGTCAAAAGCACTTTCTGGCACTTAAAGGCTGTTTTTACATTCTTGCAAATTAGCATCTGATTGAACTCAGTTATACATTAGATTTAGGCTGATCCATGGATGTCACATTTTTTATAATTCTGGTGAATGCGTGTGAATGGATCAGTGCTGATAGGCAGTTGGGCCCTTTAGAGCAGCCTCTGCCATCAGTGTGTGAACGTGATCTGGTGAATGGGCCATGTAGTGTAGAAGTGCTTTGTGGACATCTTGGATCAGTGAGTCATGCACTTACGTATAAAACTCCTCTGCAGGCGATGTGGAGGAGTTGGACCAGGACACATTGTGGTCAGTAGACATGTAGAGGTTACAGTTTTCAGTGTTCCAGCTGTTGGTACAGGTGGTCCAGGGCAAGGTGGGCCGGAATGATGACAGTAGGTAGTACAAAGCCCAGGCCATAATAGTGTTATAGTAGAAGGCTATGTAGAGGGCTATGATGCAGATAGCAAAGCCGATACCTAAATGAATGTAAGAAAATATTGTTAGCACTTTATAAGCATTTAGAAAAACTCAAGCTTGCGCTATCTTGAATATCTACTTTACATTTAAAATAATGAAGCCAGCGCTTCCGAGATGTTCAAAGAGCATCAGTGGTATTTCAAGTCAATTCAAGTTGCTGTTGGTTAAGTGGCTGACATTTCAGAATAACAATAATTTACATACTATCATGTTTCTTGGCATCTGGCATTTGGCATAGAAATGTGACAATTTCCATAACAGAGAGACACTGCATATTGCTAGATGTATAAGAACTTAGGGATGCTCTTCAAGAGAAGCACACTGAGGGCATGAAGGAGGTCAAATGAGTTGTTTCTCACACTCAGCATCACACTGTCTGTCTGTCTGGATAAGAAGTGTTTGTTCTCTCCTCTTCTATTCTTAACCAAGTTAGTAAATCATTTCCATTTTTCCCCCTCCCATCCCCCTCTGCACTCATTCTATTACCTTTGAAGATAGGACAGATGTGTTTCCAGATGGAGATGCAGCCACTTCTGTGGAACTGGCCAAGAGCCAGCTCCATGTAAAAGAGGGGGACACCTCCAAACACTGCCATCAGCAGGTAGGGCAGCAAAAAGGCACCTGAGTGGACGCACAAGAAGGAGAGAGATAAGGGTTAAATACAGGCTTTGAGAAAGGAAGAAGTAAGAAGAGCATGAAGGAAAACAATAAAGGGATTGAAGCCTGTAGTGAAAATAGAGGGAAAACAGAGGAGAATCATTTGAAGAAATAAAGCACCATGGAATACAGCATGGACAGTAAATATTCATTATTTACCTCATGCACAATATGATTTGTGCATATGGTTGAGTTGGTGTGTGCCTTGTGTCTTTGTGTCATGAAAGAAGAGATAAAGGTTGATTGAGCAGCTGCCTGAGAGAAACAGGTTATTAAGCAAGAAGAAAAAGTCTGAAAGCGTTTTCATAAAAACCACAATTAATACTGTTGCCTCTATCAAGTGTCTCCCCGGTCCCCATCTCTACCTCGCTCCGGGAGACACACACAGAACACAGGAAATTGCAAAGATTTTATTATTGCAAATCCAATAAAAGCGAAAAGGGAGGCCCTGTGTGCAGTAAGGTTAGGATATTGTAGTCTCAGGGTGCAGGCCTCAAAGACTTTGTAAAAAAACATATGCTCACTTACATTAGCTACCTGAAAGAACCAAAGAAATGAACGGATAGAAAGACTGTTAAAAAAGACTGTTAACTGCAGGTTTAGGTTTTTTTATTCATTAATTTCTTTTGAATAAATGATTTATACAAGAGGAATTTCCTAACCACGTCTATCTTCAGTGAAAAAAGTTATGTTCACAAAAATCTGAATTATCATGTTGATTTAACATTAAGCATTAAAATCTACCTATAAAGAATGTTTTCTTTCTGATCTTCTAAATGCTGTTCTTAATAGCATGACATCTCCGGTAAGCTGATCTTAAACATCTATGCCTTCTCACCTCCTCCATTTTGGTAGCAGATGTATGGAAAACGCCACACGTTTCCCAAATCCACTGCATAGCCGATCACAGAGAGCAAGAAGTCCATCTTCTTGCTCCAGGTTTCTCTGGGCCTCTCCAGGGTGGTCTGTTGGACCACCAGAGTCCTGAGGCCTCCCAGTGGCACAAAGGGGCCAGTGGCTCCTCCAGACCCAGAGGATGTACCTGCAGAGCAGGCTGCAGTCCCCGGTCCCTCCTTAGGACTCTGAGGGCTGGATGTGGTGAAACCATTGGAGACCTGCTGTACAGAGCCGGGGGTGAGGGCTTTGGGTCCTCTATCTGTGAGACCGTCAGCCAGAGTCAGACCACAGACCCCCTGCTGCATGTCCTCCTTCTCTCCCTCCACCTCCTCTCTCTCTTCTTTCCTCTCGTCCTCATTCTCCCCCTTGTCCTTTGTCAGCAGGCTCGTCATGATGATGTCTTTCTTCTCCATCGGCTTGTGTTAGTGTTGGTGTTGGCGAGGCAGTTAGGGGTGGAGAGAGGCTCTCAGTGACAGTGAAGGGAATGTGGAACTGTTGTCTGATGTGGCGCCCATTAGTGGAACAGCAAGCAGTGATGGCATAAGACAAATTCAGCTAAATGGGGTTATCCTTGTGGACAGGTAAGGAAGACGGGAGCTCTCCCCAGAGGAGAGGGGGGCTGCAATGAGGGAGGGTATGTGTTTATTATGAGTGGACTAAAAGAGTCTTTTGAACGAGAAAAGAGAGAAGAGATGTTTTTGAGCCAGCAGAAAAATCTCTTCTTCACCGACTGCTTATCCTCTGAAACACAGAAAGAAAACAAAATAATTCTGTTTCTAAAATAGCTTTAAGTAAGGACAGGATATAATATCTATACAATCTGTTTCTCCATGCTATAGGAGCTTTTATCATGACAAGGAAGTACAATTATGAAGTCCAGTGTCAGGAGTACTGAGTGAGAGGATTGTGCTCAGCTTTTCCTCATGTGTCTCATTTCACACGGTCTCTCATAACCTGTTGAGCTTCTCTGATCAAAGCAGTATACATGGATGTACATATGATGTATACATATGATGTATTCAGGTAAAAACAGAATTTCCCTTTGCAGGGATAAATAAAGTAATTCTCTTCTTCTTCTTCTTCTTTAACAGAAGCATTTTCAGAGACAAGAAACAACAAAAAAACCTCATAAATGAAAAAACAAAATTCAAAATGTCAAAAAATAAAACATTTTAATCAATTTGAATCATGGTAAAAAACACAAAATGCAATTTACCCTGAGTTTGAACAAGTGTGAACGAGGCCACCAAAATAAACTATTTGTGTCACTACATTTAATGGATTATTATAACACATTTAGATACAGTACATGTAAAGATCCATGAACGGTGATGATGAATGCATAAGATTGACCTTTGTCTTAATTAAATGCTAGTTAATACATTGTATGGACTTCATTTCTTAAAATCTGAAATGTACATAAATGGCATGATGAGAGAATATATTCTGCCCTAGCACACATTTTGTCCGCAGCTGCTTCAGAAACACTTTGTAATTTTGAATTGGAAGGTTGATAACTTCTGTTTAAGGGAATAACTGTAACAAAAATAAATACATTTTTAACATTGATATTGTTTCCATTTAATATATATTTACACACACACACATTCCATCCATATACTATCACAGGATCATTGAGTCAAACTGAGAAAGTGATATAAGGTAAATAAGACTTATGGTGTAAGTGGAATTAACAATTAATGCAACACTGCAGGAAGACAAAATTAAAACAAAATCGTCTTCATTTACAACAAACGTCCTGCAGTTT
Organism: Labrus bergylta; assembly: GCF_963930695.1. Lineage (NCBI taxonomy): Eukaryota > Metazoa > Chordata > Actinopteri > Labriformes > Labridae > Labrus > Labrus bergylta. Next base: position 1,109,463 of record NC_089205.1, read on the forward strand.
GACACAACGACAATAACATCTGATCATTTGAACTGTTGTGTTTCTGGCCGCTGTGGAGGAAATGCAAAATCTTCTATTTTAACACTAGCATTTTATCATTTTATTTATTTTAATACAAGTTTAACTTCCAAATGAAAGCAAATGTAATGACCTCAGTTTAATTTGAACCATTAGTCAGACAAAAGTCCAGTGAGTCCCCTCTGAAATAAAACTCAGTAACTTTAGAAAACTTAAACTTGATGGGAATTGTAAAGGCTGTTACAAAATAGCTCAATAATCATTTAATTAAATATATAAAAAATATATTTAACTGAAAACTCCTCTTCTTGACCAATCTGTCATTAAAGAAACGACTGACAGCTGCACAGATGAAGATCAAGAAACACAAACTAAAGCTCAATAAAATCAAAAGTCCGCTATGATCTGCATGTGAACACACTTAATCACTGTCTGAAAACATTTATGAAGAAGCAACACATATGGTTCCAATAAAGTTTGATAACTCTGATGTCCTTCGTCCCTAATTACAAAAACAACTCTACATATCGAAAATCAAAAATCTTTCATTAGGAATTCCCCTGACAAGTTCAATGAAGGAACAAAGAGTGATGTGAGAAGAGAAAGTTATTAACAAAGATAAACCAAAAGAGAGCAAGCTAGAGAAATACCTATGAAAATCATTTAAAAATGTAGACACTGTTTGTAATTTCTAACTTTACCTTAAACCTCAGACAAATCATAAATCCCCCATTTCAACAACTAAGAGAAAAAAGGTTGAATAATTGTTCCATACATTACCTTAAGAGACTGTAAATGAAACAGTGACATCAAGTAGAACTTGTTGCTGAGAAAAGAAATACAAAAAGCAGCAACTACAACAGTAAACTTAAAGAATCCTGAGGTAATGAAAGAGTCTGCTCTAGCACGTCAGGACCCGGTGTTTTCCCATGGAGCTCTCGAACCTCTCTTATTTCTCTCTCTCTCCCTCACTCTCTTTCCCTCCCTTGTTGTTCCTCTCATACAACCACACACACTTACACACATGTCATGTCGGGAGACGCACAGCCACGCAGGCATACACACAGAGATGGGCTTATGAATGCATGCACCTAGACAAAACATAACGAGGAAACAGAATGCAAAAAGAAGTTCACTTTAAAGCTTGGTTTGATACAAAGAAAACACAAAGAGTGATGATGAACTGTATGGTCATGGAAGCACACACTGAAGACAGGGGAAGTCCTACCCTTCAGACTGACTCTGTGTCAGTATTTTACATGCAATCGTCTTTCTAGTATGAACAAACAGACACACACACACACCCCCTCTCTCTCACACACACACACACACACACACACACACACACACACACACACACACACACACACACACACACACACACACACACACACACACACACACACACACACACACACACACACACACACACACACACACACACACACACACACACACACACACACACACACACACAATCATGAAACATTGGCTGGTAAACTCACACTCCCTCTTCCATCATTCACTATCAAAACTCAGAATGTTTTTCAATCCGCCTTAAGTTCCAACATTTTCCTCAAATGGTAATGTTTTATTCTTTTGTCATCAAGCAGATATTATGCTTTTGCTGCTCTCACTCAAGTTACCTTTCATTTGAGGTCATGTTCACACCTCACACACAGGTCTCTGCAATCGATTCAGATGTTCCAGTAAAAGGTGTTTGGTCAACATGTGTTTACAAGGGAACCCTGAATTTCCAGGTATTACTTTTTGTGTTTCTAAATGTTGAAAAATCTAGAGTCTTAGTCCCTGAACTCTCCTGCTTCCTGCAATCAGCGCAAGGCTGTGGTAGCGGTGGACACCTCCCTGGTTGGACAGCAGAGGCATAACCTTGAACTAGTTGATGCTGTCAGTTTGGCATGTTTGCTTGATTAAGTGAAGTCTTGTAAAAATCCTGTATAAGATCAAACTGCGACAGTTTGTTGCATGTCTTTTGTTGGGTTGAACCATACTCAGCTGTAAATAAACTAAACCAGTCAATAACTTAGAGTTGTATTTTGTTCATATTTCATAGGCAAAGGCGGGAACACAAGTTTAGATAGGCACAAGTGCAAACTTGTAGTATGTACTAACCACTTTAAACATACCCATGTTACAGTAACTATTTACAACAGTGAAGATAATCCCATGCAATCTTATACCTCTTATGATATGTTGAATGAATACATTTACCACAATTCATGCTTAAATGAAGAGTATTCCTACACTAGAGTACCTGTATACTGAACCACATTTGCATGTGTTTCTGAATTCCCCAAGAGATCCAGAAGGTGCCTGCTCAGTCTCCTTTTTACTCCCTAACAACTTTTAGAGCCTCGGGCCCGTTGCCAGCTTTTACAAACTGTCTGTTTTTAAAGTAAGGCCTACACCCTTTAGTGTTGGGTATGGATGCCAATGGTTCAGGAAAAATAATATTCTTATCAGGATCTACTTTGGCAACTCTTGAGAGTGGGGGGCTCCTGAGTAGTTTCAGACTTATTTTCCCTGCTCTGTCCAACTTTCCTCTTGGTGTTCAGTTTTTCTTCATTTTGTGAAACCCCCCACACAGCTTCAGCTTAAGCTGCATTGATTTTTTTGAGTAAAAGAGCAACATATTCTTCAAAGTATTATTAACTTCTAGGACAAATAAAGGGAAATGATTCTTCAATTTATAAAACACTCATTTTTGGGGGAATTTAAAGGAATCTCCACAATAGTGGACATCATACCATGCTGTAATGCAAATATGATTTAAAAAAATACTATCTAATACATAAACAAATGAATAAAAATGTTTCTCTTTGCAGTTTGTCCTATATTCACTGGAGTGAACCACCTTGATTTCTTGATATTTTAATGAGATAGTTTTCTGTCTTTTCTGTCTTTAATATCCTCAATATTCTTGAAGAAACCTAACTCAACAGTTTCAGCCTGTATGCTGCCAGAGCAGCACAACAGCAGACGTTTAATGGGAGAGCAAATATTAACAGAGTTTGGATTTGAATTGAAACTAACCGTAGAATAACACTGAAAGAAACTGACATAGTTACAGGAATAGTAAATCTGTAAGTTAGTTTGATAACATAAATAAATCAGCTTACAGAAAAAAAATACCTCCACATCAAAGTCTCAATATTTATATTTATTGTAATAGAAATAAATCCAGCAATGCATGATGGACAAGTGATTAAATTTGAGTTTTCTCCAAACCTTAAATCATTACTCGGAAATTTGAAAAAATAATACTGCTCCTTAGTTGTCACTAGATGTTAAAAAACAAATCTGCAAGGGCCTTTATTGCAGATTTGCCTGAACAACATAACAATGAGTAAGGTATTTTACCTGCTTTTTGTAAAGTGTCTCCAGATAACACTTGTTATGAGTTGACGCTATACAAATAAAAATTGATTGATTGATTTATTAAAACAGGATTTGCAAGATTTTCCTGAGCTGCCATCTTGATTTGGTAATTTGATGGTTCACCTCTTATGGCAGGATGTACGGGATGAACCTCCTGAAGTGTTTCATGAAAATCCATTTCTTTAAAACCAACTCATTAAGTAGAAAAAGCTCGTGGTCTGTAGTGAAAACGATGTGTGAAAGGGTTAACTCGGTGGCTGTCATGTATAAACAAAACATAGGAATGAAAACACATATTTGCTCTTGTCATTAGGCATTTCTCTGGTTAACAGAAGCATCTGGTTAACAGAAAATACTGTTACTGAATAAAACCTTAATTTGTCTAAAAACACTAAACTCATTCTCTGACGTTTTGCTTAAATGAGTTGTATCAGTGTAGAACGCTAGGGTTATAGATTTTAATACCACATCATGCTGAGAAGGGCCCTGGAAAATTAAAAATAAATAGTGCTCGAGTATTTACAGGGAAACCTGTTAAAAGTATCGACTGAAATCCCCTTAACCTGCCAAACTACAAAGAAGTAGTCCGTTGTACTGTGTTATAATTCAAAAAGAAACTACTCCTGGGAGATAACACCTTTGGTTTTTAAACGTCCCTGATGGAGGAGCAGTCTGATAAGTAGACATGAAAAACACATTTTCAGTGGCAGTGACAGACATGCATGGTAACCTGCCCTGAAGGAGAGATTAACTTCCTTTAGCTGTGCAGCGGTTGCACAAGACATTTGGAAATGTGGAAAATGTTAATGTGGGTATTATTGAATTATAGCACTTTTGCTTGTTCCATAGAGAAAATCTGCCTGTTGACCCTGTCATGCAGCCTTGACAACATGCCACTTTTAGACAGAGGGACTCTCTACAACAGAGTATTTTATTTCATTTCTAGCTGCTGCATATTCAACAAATGCCCTTTGTTGTAGTGCTTCAATAAAGTTTATTTTTATTTTTATTTTTTACAGCAACTGGAACTGTACCGTTGCAGATTTACAAACCCAGTGGCCCGCCCCCCCCAATGCATTTGTCTTGGCAGATCCACAGCCCTTGTGTTTAAACCGGCATAACAGTCCAAATTATCCAACAGTTACGAGTAGTTATATCACGTTGTGCATGACTAATGATGGCTCTATGAAGATTTTACTATAAAACAAAGGTTGAGTATATCCTTCATGTTAGACACTTTAGGGCTCAGTATCAACCAAATAAACATTGTTTTCATTTGTTCCTTTTCACTGACTGTTGTTAAACTGCAGGGCTTAAAGCATCATATAAAGGAACAAGTTTAACTCAAAATGTTTTTATGAAAAAATTTCAACTCATGCATTCATGGTCGGGAGAATCAGTGTCATATTGTTTCTGTTCTGTTATCACTATAACAGAATCTATCTGGTGGAGAAGAGGTCAAGATGCTGATCATACAACTCTTCAGACTGCAGTAGCAGTGCAGGCACACCTTAAGGGGTTGGTGTCTCATTAAATGTTGCCTTGGATTGGCATGGATCAACAACAATCAGCCAGTAAAGAACAAAATCAATTAGACTGTGAAGGCGGACAGAAATCTGACAGTGGGAAAATTGCAAAGCACCCCTTCAAGCAGGATATCTCAGTTCTTCAAAAGGCAATTTGATTTGACTATAGGCAAAAAAAAAAACAATGGCAATACAAACAGTACATCTTACAATGTGAAGAAAACATGGTATTTGTCTTTGATGTAAGTGAGTTTTCAAAGGCAGCCGGTATTTTACAATTAGCTTTGGCATAAAGTCAAGTGCATTATGCAGAGACTAAACTAACTGGCTTACAAGTCATTAAGTGACCTTTGGATTAGAGTATCACTACACACTCCACCTCGGAGTTGTTTTAGTACTAAGATATTTCCACCTTTAGCAGCAACCATACCTCCACTATGAAACATGATTATCAGGACACAGGCTATTTACTGCAAACATTCTCATAGATTCATTGTTATATAGTTTAGGGATAAATGCGGTAGCGGGTTTGACAAGGTTTTAATTTTGGGGTGCCAGTCAGAGTCAAATCTGACAAATAATATTTAAATGCAAACAAAAAATAGTCAACCTGCACAAAATATGACATAAACAAGAGCCACAAAACAATCAAACAAAACAACAATGCGATTTCAAATATATATATTATCCCATGTATCAACCACACTGCAACAAAATGAATGCGCGCACAGCCTCTGTTTGTAAATCAAAGATCACTCCGCTCCGGAAAGTCCGCTCCGGTATACCCACAACCCACAGTTCAGTCCAGTTCAGTTCAATGTTCAAGTACAACACCTAAACTCCGCTCCGGGTTTTACATCGAAAACAAATAAGGAAACAAACTCCAAAGAAAACCAGCAAGAAACAAAAGACACAGCAGGTACTCACGGTACCGAAGTTTTTAAGTCAGTCAGTAGTCAGAGTCAGAGTTGGACTTTGATCCATGGCGACCGGCATCTCCTGACTCCAGGGAACAGCTGATCCGCCAGGAACAGGGAAATAAACAAATCCAACAGGTAATCGGGCCTGACAAAGACGACCTCCAGCGACAAAGATGTCACACAAAACGGATATAACACGAATTTTCAATCACGCTCTGTGCCGAGGTAACACTTCTCCTTCACTGACTTTCTTTCAATGACTCTCCACCTCGATCACCGGTGACTTACACCTATACAAATGTCCTTCCTGGACGACGGATTCAGACTTCGCGGCACTGTGACTGTTTTTCATTGGAGTGTGAGATGAGGAAGCAATGAATGGAGGTGTGCAGGCGCTACAATGCCAATGCTCATTAATATTGTGAAGAGAGGAAATGAAGATGTGCCAAAGGGCTGTGCAATATCTCAATATGTTATTACTGAAGGTGTTTTTATGATCTCTATTTATGTACTTTTTAATTCTCCTGTGACTGCAGGACAGAGTCCAAGATAAATGTCCCTTTGGGGACAATAAAGTATATCTGATCTTATCTTATGACCTGTCGATGGGTTGGGCTTATGGCTTTACTATGAAACCATTTTAAGAAAATTTGAATTTAAACCACAAAAATAATGAGACAGCCAGTGAAAACCAAAAAAAAGTCTTTGGATTCAACTCTCGATAATTTGTTTTGTCGTTCTTCCATTACCAATGGCACAAAGTGGTCGTGTATAAATGCATATTACACAATCTAGGTAGTTAATCAAAACACAAAATATCTCTAATGAAATCACTAACACCCAAATCTGGAATGTGTTACTGTTCCAAAAACTCATGCATTATAACTCCTCTAACTTCAAGTCAAAGAGGTTTTATAAATAATACAGAGGATGAAAAATGTTGAAAAGGAAGGCCACAAATAGAAACCATGCTCAAACTAGGCATACACAGAGAAAAAGATCTTTTTAAAAACACCTCATGACACTGGACCCATGCACGATTTATATCTCAAAGACATGTACAGGTATATGTTTATAGCTGGGACTAACTAAGGGAAACTGTAAATGATGAACCTCCTAGAAATAATATCATGGAATGTTAGAAGAAAGGCAGTGTGCTCTTACCTTGATATTTATAGTTTGATGTTCTGCATTGTCCATAGAGTATCTGGTGATCTAGTGTCCAAGAGGCTGCATGTCAACAGTCTAAACCAAATCACACAAATCACTCATGCCTGGGCTTACAGCAGGCCGTACTCTTGCTTTGCCTGGCTTAAGACACAAACACACATACTCAAGCATGCAGGCACTAACACACACACATGCTGAGCTTTAGCAAAGGATCCTTGCCCCTAATCCAGGACGCACAGATGCATATTTATAAGAGGGCAAGATAGGAATAAGAGAGCAACAATAGATGAAGTCATAAAATGTGGAAAACAAGCATGGTGAAATGTGCGCATTATAAAATGTTTGATAGACAGAATAATCTCTCCCTCACATTCAGTGTGTCTGTGTCCTGGACTAATTACCCCGTTTACAGCCATCTATAAACTATTGGGCTGAAAGGCATAGTGCTAGGTACAGTAGCCCAGTCAGTCTAAGCCTTTATGTGTGTGTGTGTGTGTGTGTGTGTGTGTGTGTGTTGGAGGAGAGACATGTAAGAGGCAGACAACACTGTCATGCTGACGTCATATTTTGATCGATGTGTCCTCCTTCTTTCGATCTCACTCAAACACTCACACAGACTCCAGGCCCACCTTTTTGTGGAAAGCCGGCCTGTGTATGTTCAGCGTCATTCCAATCAGTATTGGCTGAAGCACTAGGTTAATCCTTATTGCAACACACACAAATCCCCACATACAAGCATGAGCTCACAAACACAAACACACACACATGCACACACTTACACACACAACTGAGAAGGGAAGGAGAGAAAAAACAGAAATGGAATAATGAGTGCCAGTGTGTGATGAAGCCTCCTGTATGGTTTAAAGAAAGCCAATCACTCCTGTCCAGCACAAACAGATGCACATGGACTCAACTTGTTCAGGTTCTTCTCAGAAGTCCTGACCACACTTTGTGACCTTCCTTAACTACCACCACCAGTACCCAGACTCCATCAGGCGGGTACATACATATATACATGAAGACATCATGATGGGAGTCTATTCACCAAAGTCATTACACAATTCCCATCCTTCATCTTTGAAACAAATACTTTTACAATAAACAATTTGTGTAAATATAATCTTTAGTCTAAATCAATGAAAAATCACTTATTTCCAAAGATTAACCGTAAAGACAAATCTCTGCTATCTTCCTTTTGACACTGATCTGTGGAAGTAAAATTAATCACAACTGTTTTGCTTGTGAGTAAGACGCTTGCCTGTTTAAAAAGATGCTGGTCCAACTGTAGAATAGAAATTTCAATTTAATATAAAAATGACAAAAAACCGAGCAACTTAGGGTTTTCACAGCACAGATTTCATGAACTCTTTAATCTTTAGCCCAGTTATGATGCACTAAACCTCATTCAACCATTCCAGAATACAAACAAACACATGTTGTGGTAGTGTTAACCACCACTCTCTGTAGAAATAAGACAGCAGACAAAAGCAGTGAAGTACAAAAGAAATCAAAACCTTTATTATTTTATCTAGAGGAACAGGCTTGTTTGGAAGGATGTGTGGGGTAATAATTGGAGAAGTCAAAGCAGCCAGGGAATAGGGCGGAGTTGAATAGATCCGAGGTTGGGGCTAAAACCTTGATTTCTTTAGTTAGGCCAGCGCCCCCATCGGGTCCCAGGCAGGAAGTACAACTGGCTCCTGTTGCATCACTTCCAGGACGTCGGAGGTTAGGAACTTTTTATCTACCACCACCTCGTACACATACTCGGAGAACCAATCATCCGTCATGATCAGGTAACCTATGAAGACAGACAGGAAACACAACCAAATTAAAAACTAAATCTAACATGGAAAGCAAAACCAAACTTCGTGCATCTGACCTACACTCTGTAGTACTTAATGTTGCCACTAGGAGGCCAGACTAATGTGTGAAGTTCATATAGCATAAGCATCTTTATGGACTGATGCAAAATCTGGTTTGCACTAATCTTGAGTCAGTGCTCAGCTGATGAAAATGGTAATTATTGATCAAAGTAGGTATGGCTATTTACAGAAAATTTAAAATAACCACTGTACTAAATGGGTTTCAGATTTGAATAATACTTCTGCAGTGAGTTTCTTATTGACGTGGCGCATGAATTAATAACTTTTTCACAAAATGTTTGATCAAAGCTCAACAAAGTAAATGGATATGCTGTTACAATGTTTGTCTTATACAAGGATTGTAAGTAAATAAAGACAAAAATACTCAAGTTTTAAACGAGTGATGCCATTCCCTCATGTAAGTAGGTGTATAGAAAACATGTCTTCACATGATCAGAAAAACAAAACCCAACAGCAAACAATACATGAACGTAGTGCCACCTTTATGTGCTTCCAGTTGAACATTACTCATAATTAATACATTCACATTTCATTCAAATATTACATTTTTGTCTAAAGCAGTAACATCACGTTTGATGACACACTGAATAACTAAAAGATTTATTTTTATGCTTGTAACCTGCAGAAGCTGCTTGCATCATTAATTCAGTGTTGGGATGACACTTTGGTGTTCAGTGTCTTGCCAAAGGACACTTGGACATGAGAGCAGGAAGTAAGGATTGACCGACTCTATCATTGAGCCACAGCATGTGGTAGATTCAGTTTCCTGACTCCTGAGCTGTTTATGTCATATCACTTCTGTGGTTAGATCCAGTGAAAAAAAAGCAGTTGGAATAGTGTTATGGCACACTGCTTCATCTCTTTATTGAAAGGCCAAGTGCCTCTTATTCCACGGCCCCATATGTCTGAGTAAGGTTTGTCATGATAGTTTCTGCTGCTTTCTCGATTCACACTAACATTTGACCATGATCTCTAGATAAATTCTTAGTTATTATTTTATTTTATTATACAGGACAATCAAAGAGAGAACGTGAAAGTATCTCTGCTTAGAACTTTTCATGAGAGAAGTTGTATCAGTGTATGTATATTTTATTGCTTTAAGTGCTTTTTTTAATCACAAAAAAAAGGGCAGTTTCAAAGGGCAGAAGGGTGGATAACGACAGGGATCCCGACCCCGTCATGGTTTACACTTCCCCATCCTGCAGTGTAAAATGTATGAAATCCTTCTGCTATCACCTCTGAACGCCCACCCTGATAAAACCAAACAATGTCTGCCTCTCTCTATCTTTGTGTATGCATTCATACAAGGTCAGTGTGGCTGAATGTGGGGTTGTTATGCAAGTGTACCCTGGACTTCCCATATTGTGATAACCTTATCTTCCTTCTGGGATGAGAATGTGCTGCAGCTCGTACTGAAATAATTAAAATCAACAATGTGTGTGTGTAAGAGTCTTAGATAAGTAGGACTTAAAGTCATGTGAAAGAAGCGGAATTCAAAGTACACTGCTACTCAAAACAATTGAATACCTTATTATATATTTACTTAACTCCTCCCCCCTTCCATCCATTCTTTACCCTCCTCATGTTTTCAGAGTTAGGCAAACATGAGCATCCCTCCTACCGTCAAGCCGACTTATTGAAGACGTCGGGGTGACCGCAAGAACGTGCCACAGTTCAAAACAATGTACCAGGGATGGCGTGTCTGTTGTGTATATGTGTTCTTCCAAGTACGCAAGTCTTGAATGGCAAAGTGCCTAGTTCTCACTGTGGTATCCTCGTGTGTTGATGTGAGCCTTCCTGGAACCAGCGTGTTGGGTGGCATGTTTTGTGTGTATGTGTGTGTGGATGTGAGTTGGGTGTCATTATTTGTTTTCAGGGATAGGCTTACTGTCCCATCTAAGAACAGATGGCTATACTGTGGGCTAGAGGAGTGCAGAGCAGCCGCTTTCCACCTTAAAGCAGCAATTCACAGCACAAGACTTTCACTGAAGTTTGTGTTTATTAAGGATGTGTGTGATTAGTTGACTAAAATATTCATGTCATATGTATCATTATATGTCATCAGCCTCGCTATTTGGCACCAGAATGACTAGTTGTTTCAATAAACTGTTCATATTTTTGGGGGGTTTTATGTCTAATCTGTAATGCATCCACCCTGCAGGAGCTAGGGCTGCAGCTAAGGCTGGTGGGTCTTTGTTCCTCATTCTACTGCCTGGATCTGAAGAAGCACAGTGAACGAATCGGGGAGCGATTACAGAAAAATCTGAAAGCTGTTATTTATTTATTTATTAGAATTATAAGGGAAATCCAGTGTGTACCGTTTAGTATTTCTCATGCTGCAGTTCTCATGAGCCTCATGATTAGAATGCAGGAAAATCCCACAGTCTTTAAATAGTTTATGATTTATTCTCTGTATTCATTTAGCAGTGGTAGTAATATCCTTTTAGATTACTTAGGAATGCTTGTCATCATGTACTTTTGTTACATCTGATTATTGTTTAAAAATGATGTATACATTGATCCTTTTTTACCCGATAAAGCAGATTAATAATATTCCATACAATCTAATAGTCTTTAACTTCTATCTCTAAGTAAGTCCACTGGTACTACGCATCAAGTTCTCTATCAGCTCCCTGATTTCTCCTGCATGCTTGCCTCTCCATTCCTCAGCTTTAGTAAAACAAATAAACTCTCTGGATTCCAAAGTGAACTTCACTTCTTGAACTTTTGTTCTCAAACACTTTATTAATCTGGCTGTGGATGGGCTGGGGGCCCTGGACCCTGCTCTCCTATCTAAGGGTGTCTATGGAATAAGATATGTGTGAAATACATTTGATTTGATGAAGGGCTATTCCCATGTTTTCCCATCAGTCACTGTGGTTTGTGGTTTGTTTGTGTGGACAGGAACAGTCTTGGGCAGGGATGTGGAGAACCTGCTGTGTTGTGAGGCTTGTTGCAGAAAGACAAAACCAACCTGACAGACTTTGTTCCCATGATGCATCAATTTGTCTCCTTGGTGGCTAAATCCAAAGTGACTTTGATTTCAGAATACGAATACAAACAAACGATGGCAACAAAGAGCTAAGAAATGGGTTCAACAAATCCTATTGAACATACTTCATTTCTCTTTTGAATTAACCATATGTTCTGCAACCATGCCAGCTTCCTGCTGGTTAGCATTCTCTTTGTCTTGCAGAGCTTTTTACACCTTTAATTCAACTCTTGTAAGAATAGGAGTAAACAGAGGGGAAGAGACAAGTGAAGGGAAGCCATTGTTATTAGTGCGCTCATGTCTCATTTGGTTATTGTGTCAGTGGTTAGCTTGCTAGCTACAGTAGCTCAGCTCTGTGAGTATTCAGTACGTCAGAGCTTACAGCTCCACTGCTTTTTTTTATTTTTTTATTATAGAGAATTATATTTCTGCAACTGGACCCAGATGGACGGAGTAAAAATAAGTCAAGTTAAATAAGGACAGCTGTGCTTGTGCTTATGTTCTTGAGTCTGTAGAAACAGGACAAAACCAATTACTAGTTGATTTAACAGTCTAATCCTGTTCCTTAATCAATTATAAGGAGACAGTGTGGTGTGAGAACGATTTCAAAAGAGAGAGGGCAGACACAGAACTCTGTTGGAAAAGCCTGTCTACTATTTCAGGAAAAAGATTCAAGTGCAAGCTACGACTTAGATGTTTTCAGACAGCTACTTTTACACTTTTACATCAGGTTGAAGGACTCTTTAAGGTCAAAATTCATTTTGAGGGGCAGTTTTGATGTCCAAAGGGCTACAAAAGTGATCAAACTATTATTGTTCCTCATTGTTATCAGTGTGTTGCACTTATTTTATTAAAGAGCCCATATTCTGCCCTTTTTGGGGTTCGTATATTTAATCTATGTATCTACTTTTGTATGTTCACAACAGCTAAAGTTCTAAAAAAGTGTCTGTTTTCATGTACTGCTCCTCCTTGCTCCCTCTACGCTCTGAGTCCGTCAGCTGCACTCTGTTGAGCCCACACTGTTAGACCCCACATGGGCCAAGTCTGCTCTGATTGGTCTGCCGATCTGCTCTGTCGTTATTGGTCAGTTGCTCAGCACGCTTCTCGGAAATTTCAACCTGAGCTGCTGGGCTTGCCACAACGAACCAATAGACTTAGATCAGTGATCTCACACTGACAATGACGCCGCACTGACACATTTTTATCGAGGGGGGCTAGAACTGAGTGTTACATGCGGCTAATGCTACAGCTAACAGGAGGACGTAGGAGAAGCTGTGTTTATGCGGACTTTGAATTTTTGCACATAGATGTACCTAAACATGCACAGGACACTTGAAAAACACACTTAAAGAGCATATAAAACCAGACAAAGCATGATATGGGACCTTTAAGTTAAATACACTTGATTTATTTGTAGTGGTGCTCTTATGGCTCTCTGTTTTACATGTATTCAGGCATGTGGTTAAAGGCAGACTGAAAACACCTTTGTTATAACACAGAAAATCCACCACATGTTCCAACAGAATGGCAGTATAAAGAACCTTTGTCTTTAATACTCATAATGTTCTTCTTGTGTGATGGTGCAAAGTGACATCTGACTGTATATTGCATCTATTAGGGGAAGCAACGCCGGCTTATGTGGCTTATATTCTCCATTGGGCACAACTGTTTTTACTCCATACTCCATTTCCCTCCACTGGTCCCTTGAATAATATCCTAATTACCATCTGATGGCTGACTGAATGCAGCTCAGGCCTTCTGTGGCATTTTAAGTTTTGACAGAATCATCATGTTAAATAATTGTGTTCCTAAAAGCGGCTTGTCTATTGTTTTTTGATAATATACTAACTAAGATTTATGAAAACAAGTAACTCCATAAACACGCTGCATGTTGTTCACAGGTTACACTCATAGAAACAAAATCACAGACCAAAGGACATCAAAAGTTTAATAATGTGTTACCTTTGTTCCCACGATCATCTCCCCAGGAGTTTTCCACCCTCCACTTCTCAAAGCCTTCTTTCCCGTCCTGAAGGAGAAAAATAGTGAGCTTGATTGGGAGATAAGAGTGAGAAGCTGAGACTGGAGGAGGGAGAGTGTCCTTACAGCTGGGGTTACTTACATGGGGGGAAATTGACATCACTATGAAACACTGCAGCAGATTAAAGCAGAATAAACACACAGCGAGGCTTTGATACATTAAACCCTGGAAAATTCTGAATGTGTGTATTCCTGTTGGTTTGCTTGTATGTGCTCTGTATTTGTAGAAGAGTTTACGGAGCTGTCCCACACCTGAACTGTGCCTTTGTGTATTCATACCTTGTCTGTGACAGCAGTGAGAATCATGGCGTGGGTCATGAGAGAGTCTCCAAATATCAGTCGTTCTGCCTTCGAAAGGTTCTTCACAGAGACTCCAAACACGAGCTCATGGTTGAACCTGCATGTATATAAACACACAAAAAAAAATCCTATTGCACAATCTCTAAAGGAAAAAAAAACAAGAATATCAAAATATGCATTTAATTGACTATTCAAGCTGAACATTTCAGAACAGGCAAAGTTTTTGATAACTTCATGTGGAGATTTTCCATATCATATCCCAACAATTAAAATAAAGATTTCTGGAAAAGCAACAGAAGAATTGTGATAACCCTAAAATCCAAAAGCTTAATCTCACAAGTCCGGGATTCTACATGTGCTGAAAGACTGCTCTCTTTATTTCTTCCCTGAGATGGAATGCAGAAATTAGGCTGCATTAAGGATCAGCTTCTTTCCAATTATGATGATTCGGCACCAGAAAAGATCTGTCCGGAAGACGAGCGTCAATAGAGATGGTTCCAGACTTATGGCCCCATGCTGGTTTAGATCAGTGTGCAAATTAAAACCTGGCGCCAGCAACTCAGACAGATGCTTATGCACCTGAAGGTTAAAGATGAGCAACTTTGTCCCTGTGAAGAGGCTGACACCTCATGATGGGAGATGAAGTCTTCACTTGTCTGCCCAGATTCAAGTGAAAATATTTACTACATCTCTTGTTTTAGGGATTTCAAATTTTTATTTAATTTTCAGTGAACAAAATGAGAGGGACATGTTTTCAAGAACTTCAATCACAGTTGTTGTAGAACTACCATGGCCTGTATGACCAAGAAGCTTCAGACATTATTCATTATTCATCCACTTATATCTACCACTTTTATATTTTGTATTTTAAGTTAAGTTTAAGCTTAAAGTTGTATTTAAATTGACACTTTATATTGTAGGTTTAAAATGTTTCGTCTACCTGCACTGTTGTTAATTTACAGTCTGTGTGCCTTTGAATTGCCCCCCGGGGACAAATTAAATTTTTTGAATTGAATTGATGACATGTTTATTTTGAGCCATATTTACTCTTTACTTTATATTATTTATAATTTAGATGTAATTTATCATCAGAATGGTCAGAGCTAATGTTGTAACAAATACCACTGACACAAACCGTCATGTGTTATTTCAAAACACATGACAGAGATCATTTGGTCAAAATGTTGGCATTATTAAACTTTTGCGGCATTGAGTAAATGATTCGGGCTTGTCCTCCTTCTCTTGCTGCTGCTGCCCTGCAACTTCTTGATGTGAGTACAACCACCCACTTTCTATCAACCCCATGGACTTAGGCAACAATTAGTCTATTTACTGGAGACCATATGCGACTGTGATTATTTTTAATAGTTTATTCATCTCGAATGCTTCTGTCTTGCTCAAATAAAAATAAAAAAGAAGAGGAGAAAAGACTTTCGGTCTCCAAATGTACTTTTGCCTCCAATAATATGCACGGCCCTAAAGTTAAGTCTATGTATGGAAAACCCTGAACACACATCTTTCTCATTTTGCATGCCAATAATCCAATAAAGCTTTACATTTACTTGGACTTTGGGATATTTATTCCCATTACAATACAATCATTTCAGAGAGTCTACTACAAACACCAGATGTTTTATACTCACACATTCAAGTCATTAATGCCCAGCTTGCCGTGGAAATGTTTTCCGACGTCACAACCAAACCACACTGCCTGAGGAAAAAAAAAAAGCAGCCATTTAAGATTTATTACGTTTTTCCACACATGCAAACAAATCCAGTCATCATCAATGTAATGGTCTCTACTGTTCTGCCTGCCCTAACCTACCTCTCCGTCCTTGATGGAATCAGCCGCAGCCTTTTTAAGCAGCTGGATTGGCTGATTGTTATACAGAGTGCTGCGGCCACCGACCATGTTACCTAGAAACTCAACACTGTACAGCTTCCCGTAAGGGTTTTGGGGTCGAGGGTCGTTCACAAGGCAGACCTGAGAAAAGAGATTAACCACATGATTTAAAAAACAAAGGGCTGAATTTCACAGGGTGTCAGGAACTGTGTTCAACACAGGGGACTAACAGAAAGCTACATGGCTGATTCACACACCTTGTCCTGAATGTTGTATAGGGGTTTGACATGCTCTCTGTAGAACTCCTGAGGGGTGAGTGGTCCCATACGATGGAAGTTCTTGTCCTTGTCTCTGTATTCCCAACAGATGGTCTCCGGGGGGCTGCCTAGACAAACGCTGGCCACACGGAACACCTGAACAGAAAACACAGTTCAAACATCAACATAACTACAGACTAGGGTCACTATTCTTTTTTCAAACAATATAACAGTTAGAAGACATGTACAAAGACACAACCAAAAGGACTAAAATCAACCACTACAAGAAACAAACCAAAACAGACAATACAATTAAAACCAGAAAAGGCAAATGAAGTAGGACATAAAATCCCCCATTTCCTCATCATGCTCACTTCAAGGTTTTATTAACCTGCCATAGTACATTAAATTTAAATCCAGCCTCAGCCTGAATGGGAATGTGCAGTGCCTGTATGAATACGGTCCAGAGGGCTTCCAATTCAGGTAAGAGAGGGGTCACTATTATTAATCATCAATCAATAATCATCTAATGACAGTGTTTTTTTTTTTTTTTTTAAATATTTGTTACTACAGACAGTTCATACTCTTAAACCTGTTGAGGAGAAGCACTGCTGAAATGACTTCTCATCTACTCTATCCCCCCCACGTTCTTCTCTTTTCCCTCTCTATATTGCAACCCACCCATCCACCTTCTTCATATCACTCTATTTGCTCATTTACACACCACACCTATTCCCCCTCTGTACATGTGGCTTCCTGTGGTGCTGAACTTCAGACTGGGTTCCTGTGTGCTAAATCTGGTTGTTTAGACTGTCTGTCAATCTCGCCCTTCTAACCTCTGTTATAGTTATTTCAGGAATTTCCCACTTTCGCTTTTCCCTTCTCTGTTCTGCAGGAAGCAGCCGATGCTTTCTTATCAAAATATGCAAAGAAGGTCCTGAGAAATAAAGATCCAGCACAGCCTCTTGTCAGTGGCTGACATAAGAAGCGCCAGTGCTTAATTTGTTTCACAAAGTGTACGGTGAGCCACAACACAGAGTAATGTTCTGACTGTGGTAATTACTGGTGAAACATCATACTCTTAGAGGACAAATATACCATAAATCACAACATGCTACTTTTTAGAGTGCAGCAGCTAATATCTAGACATACAGTATATAACTTCTGTCAGGGGAATTATTTTTGGCTCTGCCTGAAGAAATAAAGTAGCCATGGAAGCAGTTTTTCAAGCTAAGTCAACACATATTAAAACCTGATTCATAGAGAAGACATTCTCGGATTCTGGTTTGTAGTTACAGCGCCCTGTGAGCCCAGTATCTCCACCCCCCCAACCGCCATTACTGGGCACATGCTAGCCTAGCACAGAGACAAACATAGGAAAGGGCATACATTAAAGTCAAATTCAAGGTTTGTACAAACTATCCCCTGCTTCATCACTGATAGTGTATTCAAAAGAATACAGACACACACAAAAATACATGTGGCTGTGTCAACAAAGGCATCTGTTTAACTCCCAGCCCCCTATACATCTTCTTACTTATTTAATGACTTTGTTTACATTTTGTTTCAATGTTTGTCCAGATACCATAGCTCCTTCACTTTAGATGTTTCCATATTCCTCCCTCCCACTTCAAGGAATAATTCAAAAGCAACTTTAAAGCCTTTCAATGACTTTACAATTATTTTTCTTAAACACTGAGCCTCGTGTAAGGACCTCTCTTAATGCCATTTCAGCTTGCTGTCACCCACTAATATTTACAAGGTAAATAAAGTAGGTGTGAGGCAGAGACCGACAGAAAGGTCTAAATCAGGAAATAAAGAGCCACAGGGACATCAGAGAAGGATGAATATTAAAACACCTGCTGCATCGATGACAGATACACATAACTGACAGAGAAAGCAGAGAAAGAGGGAATATGGTAAAAGAGGAAAAAGGGGATGGAGAGAGAAAGAGAACGGCAAACAAAAACAGTTGATTTACAAACCTAAGAGACTTACAGTAGAGGAAGTTTGATTGATTGATTGATTGATTGATTGTTGGTCACGTTTAATAAACTCCTCCCACTGCAATACTTCTTAGATATAAAGCTATCATTATTTCACATTTTTCTTATTTAATTAGCTTTTGAATCACACAAAACATTTCCACAAAGAGCAGGGGGTGTTTATGTTCTGAATGAATACTGATTAAACTTTGTGACATTTGTCATCACATTAATCTTCACTTCTCTTGCGGACTTCAACATTCATATCTTTTTCTTTTTTTTAAAAGATTGATTTTTGGGCTTTTTGTGCCTTTAATGTAGAGATAGAGTGGATAGAGTCAGAAATCAGGGAGAGAGAGAGTAGGGAATGACATGTGGGAAGGGAGCTACAGGTCGGATTTGAACCTGGGCCGCCCGCTTAGAGGACTACAGGCTCCAAACATGGTGCGCACACTAACCACTGCACCACCAGATACCAATATTCGTATCTTAACATTTCAAAGACCTGCAAATCTTACTTGTTTCAAGAACCATCTGTCAAGTTACTTTCTCTTGGACTAATCAGAATCTAGCAGAAGGTCCATCCTCAGGTCAGCATTAACTCTGTGACAAACAATAAGCTGAGTGGCTGCATACAATCCCATCCTAAACACACACAATGTTATGATATGATAGCATCTGTGCTCCCCTGTTCACTTTGAATTGTTTTAATTGACTTAAAGGTCCCATATTCTTCTTTTTCTGGTTTTATATGCTCTTTAAGTGTGTTTTCCAAGTGTCCTGTGCATGTTTAGGTACATCTATGTGCAAAAATTCGCGGAAACGCGGCTTCTCCTACGTCCTCCTGTTAGCTGTAGCATTGGCTGCATGTAACACTCGGTTCTAGCCCCCCTCGATAAAAATTTGTCAGTGCGGCGTCATTGTCAGTGTGAGATCACTGATCTAAGCCCATTGGCTCGTTGTGGCAAGCCCAGCAGCTCATGTTGAAATTTCCGACACGCGTGCTGAGCAACTGACGGACTCAGAGTGTAGAGGGAGCAAGGAGGAGCAGTACATGAAAACAGACACTTTTTTAGAACTTTATCTATTGTGAACGTACAAAAGTAGATACACAGATTAAATATACGAACCCCAAAAAGGGCAGAATATGGGCTCTTTCAAAAAATAATCCCCTAAGTAGAGTAAAACAGTCCTAGCCAATGAAAACACACAACAGTAAACTTGGATATATAGGTAACTTTGGGCAAGGCACCCCACTTTACAAGATAGCTGTGGTGCTTGGCTGCAGGAGTTAAGCCCTCCTTTTCCCCCGGACAATCTGTGTGGTCCACAGAAAGCAGTGACACACTATAACCAGACGGTGCTATGGTTCAAAGAATAAAAACAGAATGTACATTAAAAATATTGAATGACTTTTGTATTTAGTACATTTCACTGTACATAAAAGTGGTGATTAAATAAAAATAAAATCTTTAATTAAAAACATTTGTACATTAGATTTATCCAACTGACTTTAAGCAGGATAAAAGCTCATCCAACAATGTTTGAATAAACAATTATGGCCAAGCCAAAGAAGACATAATGAGGGTCTGCAGCTGGCTCTCATCCAGTTTACGCCAAATTAAGACAAAACATGCACCCAATTTGTACTCTGCATTCAATTTATAACGATTGTCTGAAAGCTGGACTTGTGAGTGTAAGCAAATGACACCATACAAACAGTTTGGATAAAAATGAGTGAGGTTTTGATTACACGTCCATATTTTGTAAACATGAAACACATGTGGTCATTGTTAAATTGGAACATCGGTGAAAAAGAAATTTAGAGTGTAAGTGGACATCACTGGAAGAGCAAAGCTATTGTTGCAGCCCCTAACATTGACACATCTACAGGACGCCACCCACAGCAAACAAACATATCAACAGAGCCCACGGCCAGCAGTACTAAGACACAGCAAGGTTGCTCCTCTGTGATTTTTGATGACTGTCTCATGAATTAATGTCTCAAGAATCACATGAAGTCAGAGCCGAGAGCAGATCCGCACATGGTGAGTCTGATTCCATGACGCAATGGAGCATGAAAAGGCTACAGTTGTGGTGTGAGGGATACCATCTGTGTGCACTCATGTGTGTGAAGAACTGTATGGCACTGTACAGTAACCAATGAATGTATGTGTGTGTGTGTGTGTGTGTGTGTGTGTGTGTGTGTGTTGTCTACATAAGTGAGAGTAGAAGAGCAGGGACACACACCAGATACAGAATGAAAGAAAATACTTGCTTTGAAACTCAAACTAATTCATTCTGCTTAAATGATGCAGCGTATGGATCCTGTCATCCTAGAAGCTACTACAAAAAGAAACTTGAAGTGTGTATCAGTCAAGATTAAAATGAGGAAAGCTGCTTTTAACCTAAATGTGATTTTTTAAAGGTTCCTTTCTGGCATTAACAAAAAGAAGCAGTTCTTCACACGCACAGGGATCCCTTTGAGTCGAGCGCTACCTGTGTACAGTAAGTGGAAGCAGAGATGTTGACCCCAGTTGCATGTCATGGAAGTGTGTGGGGGTCTGAGATGATGAAGTGCAGGGTATAATCACATCTGCCAGTTGGGAGGATGGACAGCATCACTTCCACATATACCAAAGTAGGGCTGACAATTTGATCGTGAGAAACACATGTGCACACGTACTATAGATGCAAAGAGACCTTTTTCTGCTGTGGTTAAGTTTAATTAGATGGCTTTCATAAAATAAGAAAACAATTAGAACTGTTGTCATGGTACAAAAACTAACCTGTTAGTATGTATAAAAAAAAAGCAAACCGAGCAAATATTTACCATATATTTGAAATCTTCCATTATACACACATATATAAAAATAAATAAAAGAGTTAACTTGTATCTAATAGACAAATGGATCTATTTTTGAAAATACAATTAAAAAGCGTGCTCAACAAATATAAATATAGAGACATGAGGTCATAAGACGAAAAAATCATGGAAAGGTTCAATTTGATCCATGATTAACATCAAAGTAATGTGAATGCTGAACTGTTCTTTATGTGTTACATTAATGTCCACTGGACTTTAAAAATGTATCTTCCTTACATGCACTCTGTGAGTAGTTACACACATTAAGATGTTTTCTCATAGTCCACTGCACAGCTCCTACATCTCACATTTTGTACATTTGTGTTTTTTATTTTTTATATTTTACATTTTTAAATTCTATTTTATATAGTGTAATATCTTCTTATTCTGTATTATTTAAGTTGTTGCTAGTTCTGCTTTATTTCCTTGTTAATTGTTTAGCACCAATACACCAAGTCAAATTCCTTGTATGTGTAAATGTACATGGCAATAAACCCTGATTCTGATTACATGAATTGGGGGGGGGGGGGAACATGGAACAACATTAAATAGCTATTACAATGATTTTGGTCAAATGTACGTGACACAACTGTACAAAGCTGACTGTCCTCATGGCAGTCGTTGTTATGAAATGACCAAAACCTCCATTACTACTTGGCCATGATAGATTGGCATTTCATAAAATAAACCAGTTCCAGGTGGACAAACAAAGACCCTGTCAACCCCCTGCCCCTCACTCTGTCGTGCGGTGCAGTGTGAGCAGTCTTTACTGTTGCACAACATGTGTTTGTGTGGTGGTGTTGATGGCTGGACGTCCATTGGAGGCACTTTGAGATACAGTGGACTGTTTAAACAAGCAAGCAGCCAGCAGCACAATGCAACCAAACAGCTGACAACAAAGGCTGCTTAACCAGACCCCTGCTCTGCGTGAATCATCTCAATAGGAAGCTGATTGACTGACTGGCCCCGAGCTTATTCAAACACACAGGAAGTGTAAATACTGCTTCATATGCATACACACCTACTGTATAGAGTTGACCTGTACAAGCCATGAAAAAGCACACATTGTAGGCACATGACTGCACGTCACTGCTTGAATACAGGTGTGATTCAGTGTGGAAGAACCTGTCTACATTAACATATTCACCTTTTATTTATTTATTTAAAGGATTTCATTTATTTTCAGTCTGTTTCAGGACAGACTGTTCCATAAACAAGATTGCCATCTTTAACCGTGTAACATCTGGAGCTTTGGGCTTGTGGTTATCTCTTCTGCACAATCTGTTCACACACGTTTATCAGCTCATATGAGATAGAGACTTTCAGGCATACTTTGCTTTCATTCAACAAAATAATACTGGAAAAACGTCCTTATTATGCTACATTTGTTTAAATGATATAATCCATGCCTTTATAAAAACAGATCTAGTGTGCTAAAAATGAAAAATAATTTTTCTTAAAAATATCTGCAAAAATCAAATTTGTCCGCAGGCAAGAGTGTCACCTGTGTTGCTTTAAACTTTTTTGCTGAATAAAGTCATTACGGTATTAAACACTAATTTGTAGGTATTCTGAGGTAATACAAGTAAGTATTACTAAAGCTGTATACTGAACAAGAAAATATCATATGATGTATCCCAAGTAATGGGTTTAGACTGTTTAACTATATGTTCTTTTAAAAAAAAAAATCAATAGCATTAACTTGAATTTTAGGTAAGGGAAGAGAACCTTTAACCTTGACCTCAGTCTTAACACTGAGTCAGTTCTGACAAAGGCATCGATTCACAGTTATGTCTTAATTTACAGCCCCCTCTTCTGGTCAAAATAGAACAATACAACAAGAAAGAAGCGTGTTCAAAATAAAATAACATTTCTACCAGTTTTTTTTTCCCACACACACACACACACACACACACACACACACACACACACACACACACACACACACACACACACACACACACACACACACACACACACACACACACACACACACACACACACACACACACACACACACACACACACACACACACACACACACACACACACACACACACACACACACACACACACACACACACACACACACACACACACACACACACACACACACACACACACACACACACACACACACGCCCCGGTAAAGGTTACACTACAGTCTTTTGCAGTTAAATAAAATCTCTCTGCATTCAATTCTACATTTCACCCACAATTCAAAAAAGCTGAAAGTGCTTCATTATTTTGTCCAAAATGTGTTCCTCCAATTCTGTTTGTTATTGAGGTCATAGTTTAGCAAGGTGTCTTTCCTTTTTTTGCAGCAGAGAGAAGAAAAAAAGCCTGCACACTTGCTCAAATGCCACAAAACGTTAATCACAACGTTTCGACTAGAGGTCTCATTCATGGGAACATTTTCATAGTTCTACATATAGTAACTAAAAAGTATAAAGTTACCTCTGGTTGAAATGTTGTGGATAATAAAACGTTTTGTGTTAAAGTAGCTGTGTAACTTTTAAAATGGCCACAGAGTGTTTAAGAATGCATGTACTAGTGCGTCCTCTCTTTTTAATAATTTCATTGAAAGGATTTATACTTTATCACCATATGTAATCATTTTATTAATAGGGCATTGTTAAGAGAAAACCTCACTTTTAATGCACTTTTATTTCTTTGCAATAGTATAAAAGAGTCCATTTATTGAACTAGGATGTTCGAGTCTCTTTTGCAAAATGCTGTTCATTATTTACTTTCCTTTTTATAATAACATTGCGAGACTTATGACAGGTAAGGATGCAGCTCTGAGCCCTGGTTGTTGTATTCACAACTGAAGGCTATGGTGACTAAAAGGATGCTAAATGTGAAAACAAATACTAGAAGCAGGGACTCTGACACCTGGAGCTTTCAAGACAAATTAAGATGTGTCTTTAGTTTTTGAACACAGTTTACCTTTCTGAGTTCCTAGAAAAGATCTTGATTCCCTCTGAAACATCCTGGAGTGGGCATGTTAATGATCATTTTAAAATATACAGTATGTATGTGATTTTTTTGGGATCTTCCCAGTGACTAATGTCCCCGTTGATTAAACAGAAATTGAAACAACTAATAAAACTATTTAATACGACGGAGGATGTTAAAAAAAATATATATTTTTTTTAAATAATCCTGTCAGTCAGTGTGGTTCTTTCTTCAGTTTTTTGCAGAATCTTTTCAGGGTGCTGATATTTTATGACAATGTGAAGATGATGATGTGTCAAAAGCATGTGTAGTTTCATATCTGCACAAGTAAACAACACAACTATTTGTGTCTGTTATCTGTCTGCCTTGTTAAAGTGTCTCATGTGCAGAGACAGTTTGTGTCTTGTTTATCATTTTACAGATAAACAAAGTCTTTCAAGTTGAAGTGAAAACTTCTCTTCAACTGTTTTTACCGACTACACAAGGAAGTATCCTATTTCCTTATTAGTGAAACCTTTAGGACAAGATGCTCCATGTTTGTCATTTGAGAACAGGATGCTGCTGCTCTTCTCATATAGACTGAAATAACCACTTTATTCTTTTATTCTTTAAAGACTTTAAGAGTTCTACTTTCATCATTTCTGCGCAGGCTGATCTCATACTCGTTAATTTATGACTTTAATCTCAAAATACATATATATATTTTTTTTTTCAATGTGGCCATAAGCCTCCGTCGTACTTTAATAATGGAATTGATGATTATTTTAAATGCCTCTAAAATGTGTGGCTCTTTGTGACATGAGTTACCCCGTGGGTAAACAGTGCTGTGGCTAACATTAGCAGTGCTCACGTCACCAGCCTTTATTCCTCACTAACATCCTCATGCCTGTGCTGAATGTGGTTAGGCATTACTCCAGCTGACTGGTTATATACCAGTTTAACCTGACGCAGCTTTTATATGAGATGCCTTATTTAATGTGCTGGTTTACACCCAGGCGGAGATTTCTGCTTTTAATGGTTTAGTCATCTAATTGTGCACATTCACAATAGATAGATAGAATCTTTATCATCATTGTATAATGATGTTTCAGTCTCACCTCCTCGATCATGGTGTCCATAGCATCATGCAGTTCAGCTTTAGTTGCATCACTGGCCACCATGTTCCTCAGTCTTAGGCAGTATTCTCTCAGCTAGAACACACAGTCAAACAGAAATATTAGCTTTACCTCACCGATTACATGCTGCAATAATGGGGGTTAATTAGTTTTGACTGAAGGAAATGTGTAAACATACCTTATGGTTAAGGATGTCATTCATTCTCCGTGAGGCCTCTGAGCTGTGTGACTCTGGAAAGCATTTCTTTGGGATGACTCCATATTTTTCTGAAAACAGATTTACAGACATTTAGATAATTTCCCGATGATTTAGAGTAAACCTTTAACTGACAGTCAATAACTTTGAAACTGCACAAGCTCATTGTTTAGGACAGTGGTTCTGTAGGGCCCCCTTCTGGAAGACGAAAAGTATTTTCAAGCTCCCCCACCTTTCATCATAGACATTGACACATATACATTTATCACACTGTCAGTCAAACTGCAAAAAGTACAGAATAGCAACTTCAGTGTTTTACCACATAGTGAAAAAACCAACTAACAACAGGCATCTTTTAAAGATGAAGCAATCAGAGTGACACCATGCAACTTCTCCATTTTTAATATGTAACAACAACACTTTTGTTTTGTTTAAATCTTCAGCCTGACTCTCTGAAGATACCACTCTAAGTTCTGTATTCTGTGGTGATTGAAGCAACTGCAGGAAAATCTCTCACACAGGCAGGATGGCAAAGGGAAGGGGTGTGGCTTAATTCAGTACCCACCATTGAACAAGTGAAGCCGAGGGCGTCATATGACTGATCATATTTTCTTTATCTTTTTTAATCGTAGTTGTGACGTCTGGTGTAGATTCATTATTAACCTCACGTTAACCTGTAAGTACTTTTAAAATGTTCCCCTGATTTGCTGTAGTTTTGAGTGATATGGAAAGATATATCATGATATTTTCATGGCAGGAACTCATTCACAGTTTGATGCATTCTAAACACTTTTTATGCACAATTTGAGCGTTTTCTTTTGGGTCTTTAAATCTATTTTAGAGTTCATCAGGTACATTTTCACACTGTGATGTATTCACTCGCAAACATGTGGACTTCAACTTCTTGTGTTTCTGTACTATTCTAGCCCTGCAGAATTCCTACAACTGTAGTTTCATACACGTAACCTTTGTTGACAGCAGGGCTGTACAGTACAACATATATGTCACACGTGCTGTGCTACAAACGATTTTACCTCATTGCACCGGTGCGACAGAGAGGCAGATAGACCTTTTTTAGAGAGAGATGGAGAGAGAGAGAGAGAGACCGACAAAGAGAGAATTAAAGTAAATGTAACTGGGTGATTTGTGGTAACAATGTAAACTGGATCCCTGATGGGTTACGTGCTTTAGGCTCGGTGCCACTTCAGCAAGTGCAGCAGGGATTAGCATCTCCATTAAAGCAGGTCCACCTGCTGAAGGTCTGTTCAAACTGAAGTCCTGCTTTTCAAGTTCTTAAGATGATTCAAAGAAGCGGGCTGTGGCTCTGACTCATGGGCAAAAAAGTGGCTGTGGATGCTATTACTCCCGCCAGCGTCATCGAGCATCACCGCTGAGTGCAGTTCTGCATAAGCACAAAGCGGATTCTTTTAGAAGCTTCAGCCTACTTAGAGGTAAACACAGTGACTAAAAACAAGTCATAGAAGCTCAAATAGTCTAATTTTAACATTACTGGATTTATTTTAGTTTTCTTTATGGACTGGCAAGAATGGAAACAAAAACAATTCAAACATAATCCAGAATGTAAGTATTCTGTGACACATCTAAGTAAGTTTTACTGAAATCTTGAGTTTTATTTATAGAGGGGTCGGGACAACGATGATTGACAGACAGCGTCACCATCGTTACTCACTCTCACCTGCCTGCTAGAGTTGTTGACTCACTGACATCGCTTCAAGCATCCAATGCATGAAAATAAATGAATGTGCTGTTCAAAACATTGTTTAACAACTGAGGTCAGGACCTCGCTGAAGTCATAATGTCATTTCATTCTTGATTCCTCAGGTGAGCTTTGAGTGGAGACGCTTGTTACTAACTAAACCAAAAAAATGCAAACCTTGACAGTGCAAACTCTGCAAATAATTGTTTTCTTGCACCCTGTCGAATTGGAAAAATCTCAAACAGTCCCATGTAACTAAATGAAGTTATTTTCACAGACTACCTCTTCATTTTCCGTTTTAGCCATGAATCCCGTGCCGCTGTGAAGAAAATGGGAGGGCAAACGTCTGTGTAGGAGTATAGAATTGCATCAGATAGAATGCACACTGTTGTTGCTCAATACTGTGATATTTCTACTTTTGCAGATCGACAACCCATTCTAATCCTTCACCATCTAAGATTGTTTTATAGCACACCCCTGCTCTGCTGGCAGAGCAAAACAGGGGTTAGGCAAGTTAGATTATGCGTCATGAAGAGAACTAACCAATGAGGTTGGCCAGCATGTCCCACTGTCCTCCATCATTGGTTGGATTCGAAAGCAAGAACTGGACTAGGCGTCCGTCCACTGGGGCTTTCCTCTGTGCTGTCTCTACACAGGCCTGGAGAAAGTAGTAGCATCGCTCGATCTGTTCAAAAAAAACCAAAACAAAATAGAGAAATACATTTAGTTCAAAGAAACAATGTCACAATGTTATGGTACATGCAGAAATGTACACTGGAATTGGACCTTTTAATTTCCCATTAGGTGTTTTATATCACATATGTCTACATATTACTGCATGTCTGTATCTGGCCTGACAATAACAAAAAAGGCCTTTTTCAGACCTTTTTTTTCTTTTTTTAATTCTTATAAGTGTTCAGGAAATATCATCTTGAAAACATAAGATTATGCCTTATCCTACACTGAGGGGCATATATGAAATGTAGTGTCCAATGAAGTGTCTCTCAGATGTATGTCCCAATGACTAAAATGTTCTGCCAGTTACTGGGAAAATAATTTCTAACTGGTGGGTTAGTATCACATCCTGGCTACACCCATGATTTTTCAGAGACAGAGATAAAAACATTTAGCTTGTTGTCACTGTGACGTCACCGCTGGAAGAGCCCTGACAACAACACAAAGAGGGTTTTAGGTGGACAATGATGGTATAGTAATAGACGGCAGTACAATAACACAGTACCAATACACATTCACACACAACCACACACACGGTGTACTGACTATAAAACAACAAAAACATTCATCAGCCAGAAGTTTACATCACTAGAAACCTAAAACTTAAGAAAGTTAGAAAACATACACAAAACCAGCCACAAACGTAAACCAATGCTACCTCCTCACACACAAGTAACACACTGACTATCTGTATACTCGCTGTGAATGTAACCACAAAATAGGGAGAAATTTGGAATGGAGCAGGAACAACATATAGTTGCCCTCTAAGATGGTGAAGAGTGTAAAACCAAACATGTTAAGTGCTGTGCTGTGTCTTACCTTGTCCCAGAAAAAGAGATGCGACTGACTAAACTCAAACTCTTCTATGTTAAACTTCTTCATGAAGGGAAGCCGCATGACATTGAGGCACGAGAAGATCCAACATCTCCCTGGTGAAATAATGAGACAAAGAACAATTCTAAGAATTTTTCAGATCATTAACATGTGTTTATGGATACATCAGTAGCATTGTGTGTGATCTAACCATCTTATGAGGATGCCTTCCAAAGCTTGCTGAAAATTTGCGCAAACCTCCATGTCTATTTTATGCATTATGAACAAATAAATGATTTTCAAAATAAAACATAAACCAGTGATTATTTGGAAGGAGAGTTGAATAATGCTAAAAAAACATTTTTTCCATGCTTCACTTGATGCTATAAGTATGCTATGTACAGTATTTGTCATTCTTCCAATACTGCTTTCCTACCTGAGTTTTTCTGGTTGGTAATGGGCTTGCCTTCCGTGGGAATAGAGTGCTGAAAGATATGCACTGTATCCTGGACAGTCTGCCGGTGCAGACAAACCTCCAACGGGTCAATGCAGGTTGATACGTTTTGGGCCAACAGGTAACGTGGCTCGGCCCGCAGCCGCTTAAGGAAGGTGGCTACCTTCTCCTGACTTAGACCTGGAAGAGCAAAAAACATAAAACAGAGAAGTCAGGGTGAAGAGAAGAATAAAAGATAGGAGGAATGAATGATATAAGGAATAGAAGAAGGATGGAGATTTTAGACTTTAGTTAGGAAGACTTTCACAGCTAGATAAACAAGCTGTGGATGATGTTTATGCACACTGCCCCCTTAAGATGAATAAGCACTCTCAGACTCAGTTGTCACAAAAGAACCAGGAAAATACCAGATCAATAGTCATAACATAGTAGCACATTGTTCACAGAAGAATTGTTCACTGTACAACCCTTCTCCAGTACATGGACAGATTATATTGGATAAGAGTCGATTAAGGACATCAAACACAATCATGACAAGATGTCTTAAAGAGAAAAAAGGGCATACTAAGAGAGGGAGGGACAAACAAAGAAGAAATATAGAATGCTTCCTAATGGTGCGATAAGTGCCCTGGTAAGAGTGAATCAGAGCTTGATGGTGTCATTCCTCCAGCTCCCTGTGTGCGAGGAATACTTTGGAAAGCAAGTCGACTCCCTGGACAGGAGAAGTGGTGCACACTTTGACAAAATCAAACCTGCACTGATCTATGGCTTGAAATTTAGTCAAATAACTGTGCAAATCAATTTAACACTGACAAGAACATTGCCTAGTCATGCATGCTGCCTGGACTTCAACCCCTCTTTCAGTTGTGTTCTGTTGCTTTCCGCCCACACAAAGTTCAGATGCAGAATAGTGTCCCTGCCAAACTTACATTCATACTCCTGTAATCATATAACTGGCCTATGGACGGATAATATATTTTTAGAACAGGCCAGCATTGAGTTTCAACATATTTGTTTGCTTGTGGCCCAACAAGTTTTGAGTCTTCTCAGTCAGTAATGTAGTTTGTCAAGTCATTCAACAAGTGGGACCATGGATGATCAGAGCACAGACATCACAGTGTTTTCTATGGCGAGGGGCCAAGCACGGGTAAATTTACACATCAGTGGATGTACAATTGGCTTTATATTACCTAAGCACATCACTACACCCATAGGGCTAAATGTCAGGTGGCATGGTGCCTTACATTGGGGCGGGTACAACAATAGTGTAAAGGTCAGAAAACCACGACAATAACACGGCCTCATTTTAAATCTTACTTTAAATAGTCAAAACCCCATACATCTCTTTAATCATCTGTTTGAAGTTTGGACATTGGCCTATCAACAAAAAATGGAAGTAACCTATAATCGAAACAACCCAATTCAATGGACTTTGCTGATTTACACGAAACTTGGACGTATCCGAAGAATGTTACAACATTTTCAAAGTAGCTTTTGAGGGTTACAATTGTGCTTCCAAACGAAAACCCGCTAAAATGAATCTGAACTATTGTTTAGAGTTTGACAGCTTCATTAATGATTAGCTAATGTTAGCCACATCAGCTAACGTTTCCGGGCTCATGTCGCCGACACCAGATACACGGAATAAAGGTCCTAGCTGTATTTGTCTCAAGTTTGGATGAGGGTGCCTTCCTGAAAGGTTATCGGCACTACCTGTCATGTTACTAGCATAGTAATCTGCGTTGAAATCTTGCTTCTATGCTGCCATTAAACGCAATTAATGCTAACTTAGCAAGTGGACGTTAGCTTGTGTAAGTGTCATCCTCCAGCTGTTAAATACAGGCTGCTGCTACCGGAAACACAATACTGATTAAAATAATGTACACTAAACCTACCAGTTTCCATGTTTTTGTTTAGCTTGAGGAGCGTTTTCTGTTAGCCTGAGAAGTCACCGGCTCTTTGTTTATTTCATTCACACACAGTCACTCAGTGCACACAGGGTGCGCTCGATTATCACATCACCGTATATTTGTGACGTAGCAGCTGGGCGGAGTTCCCAATCGGCAAGATCCGCATGGTGGTAGCACATTTCGCTTGGTAGGACTATTCCCTACTCCTGACCAGAGCCTTCTGTCCCCACGTGTAATAAATTAATTCATGTCAAACTAACATAAATTCCGACATTACTTTTGTTATCTTGAAACAATTGTAAAATCCTAGACCAGAAGTTAGGCTCTGCGACCCTACAATTTCGACCACTTTAGATCATTCATATTAATGAATAATGAAAATTAAAATGTTACCATACTTTACAAAGAAATAGGCTGCTCATTTAGAGCTGTTATAACGCATTTTTGTCCCTCTGCACCTTTAAGAAAAAGCTGAAGACCCAGCTTTTTCATGAATACCTACTAACTTAATGATGATGGTCTCCATATTATTGATGATGATGATGGTAATGACGATGGTTTTTGTTTGATAACGACGACTTATAAGATCGTTTCTATCCTGATTAGAGCTCTCAAGAACTGCACTAAATGTTGTGCTTTGTCTCTGGTCACTTCCTGTCAGCACCTGTGTGTCCAATCAGACTCAAAGCTGATCGTTTGCTCTTACTGACATTGTTCCCTTTTTTCTAGATCCTTGCTTGTGTTGTACTTACTCTCTGTTGTACGTCGCTTTGGATAAAAGCGTCTTCTAAGTGAATTGTAGAATTGTAGAACGACCTGCCAGACTACAGTCAAACTTGACAGAAAACAAATCTCAGTAAACATTCATTAGTCAAGTTTCCAACGATTAAAGGCCTATACAGATTCACCATGACTTACATTAGAAAATTCACAACGGAAGGATCTTTAATGTCCCGTACAAACAGGAGAAGTGATTACAGGTCTAAACCATAAACCAACCAGTTATGATGTCAATTTGAATAAGAGTGACATGCAGCTTTTATTGTGAGGTTTTACCTTCCGTTAAAATAGTCCAGGATTAACCTTTTTTTGGGTAGAAATCATAGACTGCATGGCTGCTCCATTTGCCTATGTTGTAACTGTAATATTTACAGTCTATACACATATAAATAGGCAGGACTGTGCAAAGGTTTATTTTTATTATACGTTGTACGGGAATGCCCATGTGTGCACCTGCATAGATGACATGTGGCCCCTTTCCAAGGTTGTCCTTAATGTCCACTGCTCCATACAATGACAAGTTTAGGCCGATGTAAAGGTTGGTCATTTTCTAAAACTAGTATGATTTTGAAAGTAGAATTCCCTCTGTGCTCCATCTGCACCCACCCCCTCCCCTCTGTGCACCCTCAAAAGCCATGAACCCTCACTTACATGCACATGTGCCATTGCTCCAGAAGCGGACCCTCAGCTCATGCTTTGAGTGTGGGCTCGTGCAGCATGGGGTAGAGAACGAGCTGGGAGACAGGGAGGCGTGTGATTGGTTCATCAGATTGGTACCTCGTAGCAGTCATTGGTTGAAGTTTTTACAGGCTTACAACTGAAACAGATGATGGATTTTCTTTGTTCCTTTTTCAGAGAAGATGAGTTATTAATTTCTGTCAGGACCTAAAGACAATTTCAATCAAAATCTTGAAAAGTGTATCTGGAGGAAATGACCAACCCTGCCTTTAATATTATGAAGATTAGGCCTATAACACACGATCAAATGCTGTATAGTTTAATCATGTTGATTCTTAACATGATGATCTGATAGGCTATATGAAAACAGTTGGTGATGTGGCTAAGTTGGTAGAATTGGTTGTCCCTCAATCCAAAGGTTGGGGGTTCAATCCCCAGCTCCTGCAGCAACATGTCCGATAGGTTCTTGGGCAAGACACATCACCCTGATTGGCTCCTGCTGCTTCGTCAGCAGCGTATGCATGCCTGACTGGATTCGTTACTTCTGATGGTCACTTAACAGAGCAACCTCTACCATCAGTGTGTGAATGGGTAGGTGTGACCTGCGGTTTAAAAACGCTTTCAGTGGATTTCAGTAGCATGTGTACATAGTGATCTTTTTTTTCTTCCACAAATTTTTCAACGGACAATAAGCTAAGGCATGGAGTTTCAGTTTGAAAACAATCATTTTTGTATCCAAAAAGAATAGCATATATGAATTTCAAACGGCTAATGCAAAATGAAATTATTCTATTTCCTCACTTGGAGTTTAAAAATACATAATGCATCACTCATGAGGAATCAGAGGTCTGATTTAGGTTTTTCATCTGTAATGCATCATATATCCACAGCAAGTTTTTCTTCTAGGAATGGGGGAGTAGCATCCATAGCCCTGGGGCCTAAAGTGGTATTAAGGTGCCTGAATGTGTTTGGGCCAATGGGCCTCAGTTCCATGTAAAGATACTAGTGTGGTTATCAGCGGCCAAGGGTAACCACAAGCTAAGTGCCACTCTACACTGTCCTGTTTAAGAGCTTCCCACTCCCCTCTTTTATATCTCTATCTTTCTCTGTCTTTTTCTCCATATCCAGCTTTCTTTTCCCGTCTCAAGTTCAGTACAGTAGGCCTAGCTTATTAACTGCTAGGCCTACTGTACACATAATAGCTTCCAAACATATATTTAGTTGGTTCATGATAATCAGTATTTTAGTTAATATGAGAATTAATGTATTTTCTTTTTGGGTAACTTACCGTTTTTCTTCTGGTGAGTAGGCCCACTACTAAATCAAGTACAAATGTGTAACTTGTTTCTAAGAACAGCAAACACAAAAAAGAGGTGCAGACAGGTCCAGAGATTGAATTTGGTGGTACCCATGAATGGATAGGATGTGCTTGAGTGTTTTGGTGTGCCTATAGTTGTCTTGCAGATTGAAAAACTACAAGAGTAAAATACCCTGAATATTTTTAATTCATAGTTATGTGCCCATATCTTAATCACATAGTTTGCTCTTGGATAACAACATTTTGCCAATTTACATCTTCAATGCACCCTATACATGGTGTCATTGTGTTTGTTTGGTACATTGACATTAGTTGAGCATCTCTCTCTGCTTTATATTAAATATTTTAGTGGGTTATATTAACAATAATGATAAATACTACAGTGCAACAATCCTTACAGAAAATAACAAATTATTCAACCATCAGCTGTGTCACAGTCACTGGCCTCATGGGGGAGCTATGAAACCACAACCCCCTCAGTACAAGTACTTGTGTCAGTGCTTTGATTGTAAACCACTGAGAAGTGTAGCTCCAGCTCAGATGTCCTTCTTTGGTAGAGCCATCACATCTTCCCCTAAGTTAACTTGAATTAATATTGAGCAAAGTACTGTCAAGTCCAGTGACGTCGTGGGAGCGGAGCTGGACTCTCTGATGGCGGTGTCAGAGAGGAGGATGCTGTCCTTGCTGCGTGGCATCTTGGACAATGCCTCTCACCCACTCCATGATGTGCTGGCAAAATGCTTGTTGGTTGTCTCAGGCCGTCAACCAACGATCTCGATTTAGTGCTAGACTCAGTCCCTCACAATGCACCACAGAACACCACAGAAGGTCATTCCTGCCTGTGGCCGTCAGACTCTATAACTCTTACATTTAAGACTCAGACACTGAGTCTGCAATTTTTCTGGACTATTACCTGGACCTCTATGTTCCTCCTAAAACTGTGCAATCTGTTGAAAACTGGACAATATTTATACATGAACCGTGCAATATCTAGGCTGTTTATACATCAGTGTGTATTCATATTTGTAAATATTGTTTATATTCTCAATTACCTGGGCTTGAACATAGCTTATTATTATTACTACTTTATTATTGCTTTCACTTGGTTGCTTATTATATTGTTTTTTCTATTTTAATTTTAATTTTATATTGTGAATTTATCTGTACTTCCTGCTGATTTTTGGTGTTATGATCAACTGTAGCAAACAAATTCCCCCCTGGGATTAATAAAGTATTTCTGATTCTGATACACTCAAAGTGAGTTTAACGGATAAGCTGACAGATTTTGTTGTTAAAATTAAGTAAAAATATATATACCGTATTCATGCTGTAAAAACAAAAACAAAAAATGCATTATGTAATGATCCATTGGGCTGCAGGCATTGTGATACCTCCATAACTAGAGAAAAAACAAGTTTGACGTCATGATTTGACCACAGCTTAATAATACTTGACACTTACCTTCTGGTCCTGTGGTTTTACCCCAACTGGATGGACCCATAGCATTAACTTCAAGACCACTCTGTTGTAAGAGGCCAAAAAACATGGGAATGCTTTTTCTACAGTGACTAAAGTAAGACCTGAGATGAATGGAATTCCCTGAACATTGCAAGTCATCTTTGTGTTGACCTGAACAGTTCTGGATTTTTCTAATTGGTGTCAAAAGCATTTATATATGTCTCTCTCTATAGTGGATATACAATGAAATCAAAGCAGTCCATCTTGTTATTTATAATGTTTACTTTTGTGGCGTGTTGACTGATGTTTTCTGCAACAATTATATAGAAGCATGAATGTCAAGAAGGCTTAAGGTTGGACAAGGACTGTGTTGTAGTAGAGTGCTCCATGACTGGAAAGTCAAACAAAACAACCACTTAGTTTCAATATTATTTAATTCCCCCCCCCCCCCCCCCCCCCCTGTTCTGTATCGCGGTTTCCTTAAAGCTGACCTTCCTTTCTGAAAATTATGTTCCCATTTACGAGGTGTGTGTGTGTGTGTGTGTGTGTGTGTGTGTGTGTGTGTGTGTGTGTGTGTGTGCGTGGCGCTGAAAGTATGTGTATGTGTGTGTGTGTGTGTGTGTGTGTGTGTGTGTGTGTGTGTGTGTGTGTGTGTGTGTGTGTGTGTGTGCGTGGCGCTGAAAGTATGTGTATGTGTGTGTGTGTGTGTGTGTGTGTGTGTGTGTGTGTTTGTTGAGGGGTAGGTTTTAGTGGGTCACTTCCTTCCTTCAGTTCTATTGTGAAAAAAGAGCAGGATAATGGAAAGCCTGTAGATGATCCAGAACAGGAAAAGAAAGTAAGAGAAAGGAGAACTAAATAGATTCCTAAGAAAGAGAAACAAGCAGTTCAGAACAAGTTAAGTCAAGTCAAGTAATGAAGCCTTCCTGACATGCCGTATACTTAGTCTATACAGAGGAGGAAAAACCTTCGATGAATCATGACCAACACAAAATTACATTCTTATCTTCTCAGTACCATCAGTTGTCTCTGCCTTCTTCAGTCTGGTAAGTAACATGTTTAAAATCTGAGTTCTCAGTCAAACAAGAAAAATATCTTTCAACTTTTAATTCACTTTTGTTGCAGTAGATAAATGAACGTTATTCTGTAAGGTGTTTCATTAAGATGACATTCTTTTTTGGTAAGTCTCAATTAAAAAATAATCTATTTCTGAATGTGTTAATTGTAAGTCAGATACTGTCGGGAAAAAAACAACAACTGTTAAACATTTAGGTTCTAGTAAAAAAACCTTTACTCGCACCTAATTATGCAGGTTTTTACTTGCACCTAATTATGCAGGTAACTGAAGAAATCCCACCAAATGATACTGCAGTAAAATCAATTCAACACTTGAAGACTTTCACAGTTTGTTGGAGATAGTTGGTATTTGTCATAATAACTTAATTGTAATCCTTCCTAACACTAATATTTTCAGACTTTCTTCCTCACACACTGTACTACTACTTATAGTTACTCATATTTATTTATTTATAAATAAACTTACTCAGATTTTTGCACACTGGATACTTTTGCACACTTAAGGTTAATTACATTTGTAGGATATATTTTATTTATAACTCCCAAGTTTTAGTCTAGTTTTGAAAAAATTACTGATCTTAGTGTCTTTTAATGATATTTCTAAATGATATCTGTTATTTTTTGTTTGTTTGGTGTCTTGACTGTGATTTCAGTTGCTGCTGTGACAATGTAATTTCCTGCAAAGGATTAATAAAGTACCTACATAGCTACCTACTGTCTTGCTGTATGAAACATGTCAAAAGTCGGGATATGAAAACAGACTTCATTGCATTTATATATACACATTAGCTTCTTTTATTTGCTAAAGGACACTTTCTTTTCCCAGGTCTCTGTGAAGAGTGCAGCAAGACTGTCCTGGCGAGACGTTTGACACTTCATGTAACTGCAGGGGACAGTTTGTCTTTGTCCTGCGTGGTCAAGCACTGTGGAGACACATGGACGGGGGACTGGATGTGGAGAAATTCAACAGAAGAAAATACTGATTACATGATTAAGGAAAGTGTGAGGCATGGCTTAAGCAGCGCGACGCTCTCAGCCAATGAAACACGACTAACTTTGTATATTGTCAGGGTCGACCAATCAAATGAAGGTTCATATGGATGTAAAGTTAAATGGGTCGAAGGTGAAACTGCTCAGGGGCATTGGACTTATGTGAACATTACTGCAGGTATGCATAATGATACATATTTTGATAATTGGTGCCATGTGCAAATGAATGGGTGTGTAAGCATGTCAGTGTACTTCATGTTGTATTATTTATATCAAAGAAAAAGAACTGCAGAGCTGCAATAACCACGGTAACAAACAATATACAATAACAAGAGGGTCATTTGATTTCCAGTTTTGAGGCAGACATGTATAAATGCTTAACTTATTCTGTCTCCTCCCTCAGCTCTCCCATTGCAGAGGAGTGTATCGCACAGAGTTTTTGTCTGTGCTGGAGCGTCTTTTTGTCTTCCCATCATTCTGGGATTGGCACGTTTTATGAGTTCACAAGTCAAGCCTCAGCCAGTTCCAGCACATGATGACTTATACAGAAATCAACCACACCCGACTCCGCACCTTCCAACACCATGTCTGCCAACCCTGAAACATAAACCAGTAAATCAGAAATGTAGCTCCTCATCTCAGAGAGGTAAACTATTAAGAACTTGTTTTCTGTTCTACTGGTAAAAGTTATTTAAGCATTGTCAAAACTACTGTCTATAACTAAATTGTTTTTTTTGTTTTGCATATTACAGCACCCCCAAAGCCCCAGAGGAACACTGAGGTGATGGAACTTTGTATTTTACAGCAAGATGCTCTTTGTGCATATATGCGCATAACATTATTTGGTGCAGTTCAGGCATAAACCCTTGTACTCATTTGTTTTCTTTATTTAATGTTTTTACAATGTTACAGGTGGTGTATGCAGATATTTCCCAGGGAGCACTGAGTCAACATGGAGCCACCAGAGAGCCTCCCCAGTCAACTGTGTACTCATCCCTCAAATTTCAGACTGTTGTCAAAACATAATAGAGGTGCAAAGTTGTCAGCTGCAGATCAGTTATCTATTCATTTCAACTTGATTATGAATGTCTTAATGTAACCTTTAAAATAGATTGATGGGACCTGGGAGCGTCTTTTTTCTCTATCATGAGTGTGTGATCTGATCGTCCTTTTTTTTTTTTTGACGAATAAAAAAGTCTTAAATCCTTCTTCATGCATCAAATGTGACTAACAGCATGTGGAGCAGCTGAACCACCCTGAAGGTGTTGCAAAAAAAAAGGTTATTTGAAATTTAAAACAGGATGACAAATGATAGACACAAAATACAACATTTTATTTTAGAATAAATTCTCAATGGCACAGGACATAACATATACAAGAAAAAATACATTTACCTGTTTTGACATCATTTAAATTAATATATATATCCTTTAATTATTTCACTGTTTTAATAAGTTCACTTCGCAATTACATTTTTACATGACATCAATGCAAAAGACTCAAAACAAATTGAATAAATAAAGCATATGAACAGAGAAAACGCTGCAAGAATTTCAGGCAATACCTGCAACAAACCTAATATATCTGAAGATCCTGCCTTTGTATCATAGCTGCATGCTTCCCTTTCTGAAGGTGTAAGCACCAGTCTATACTAACAGAGCACACATATGCTTACAGTCCAGTCAATGTACTTCTCACCTCTCTGAACAGCTTGTTGAATATTTTAAAGATGCCTGTATTATAAAGCAGAGTATTTGTTGTTGTTGGACTCACCCTTTAAACCCTCAGGGATTTCACACTCTTGTTCACCCTACTCTTTCCAACAGCTGTAAGAGTACATCAACATTCTGACAAAAAACCTACAGGCTTGGCTGTTTGGTCGCATAGAAAACACATTAGTGTGTCTTTAAGCTTTTTCTTGAGTAGCTTCTACTTTGTGCTGCTAGTTCTAGTTTGTGCAGCTGCAGTCTAATGTTATGGAGTAGTCGAGAACTGGAGCTAACCTATTGTCCTGCTGTGCTTTTATGCAATTGGCTTTGCAAAATACATTTAAAAAATAAATTAAAAAGTTTTTTTTTCAAACCAAAGACTGTAAATAAAAAAAAAACGATCAAAGTTCACATTCAAAGAGTTGATTCTGAAGGTGATACAAAGATTAACTTAACCTAAAGCACTGTTTTTCAAGTCATCATCTTGAGCTCGCTGGGACACTTCAGACCCTGGAGAAGTTCCTGTTTAGAAGTTTTCCTGTTTTAACTGGATATGAAAGCATACAAAGTTTCTATGGAAGTTATCAGAAGGTGAGTGCATGAAGTCTATTCTTAGCATATGTGGGGGTTTATCTGCTACTAACAACTGTGCTGTAACCGGATCCAGTAGATTCTTAACCTCTCACATAATGACAGGGACAGACAGACGGACAGGCCGAGCCATCAGTGGTGAAACAGGCTTTGCAAGATTGTAAGGCGCAGCTTTGGCTAAATTAAGCTTATGGCAAATGGAGTTGGCAGTGTACCCAACTCCTCCCTAAATAAAGACATTTCCACTGCCCAAGCACTTGAGTTCAGTAATATGAAGTAACCCTTAAATACACAGAGATCATGTTATTGTATCAAGTGAATTGCAGCAATGTTTGGATTAAAGTGCAGCAGACACAATGCAGCAGCTAGCAAAGTTTACAAAAATATCTCCAAAATAAGAGGTTCCTTTAATGGGCATTTTATAAGCAAAGAACAAACTCAGATCCTGACAGAGTCAACTAAGACTCCCAGTGGTGTCTTCAAAATGTTGCTACTGTATGTCACATATCTGGGCATTTGTCATGTGCACACTTCTTTCCCCTAAAGAGAAACTGTGGCCAAATGTATCATCAAGTTTTAAAGGCAAAAGGGATTATCCTGATGTCTAACTATTCTTAAAGATGTCTTTTCCTCTGACCATTCAGCAGTCACCTAACAGTTCAGCCATAGTCTCATGTTAGCATTCTTTGAGACCATTACTGTTATAAACTTGAGAAAGAGCTTAGGCAGAGTCTAGCTTGGCCCACCATGCTAGGACTTTGTACAGTGAACAGAATGACTGAGATACAGCTACATGTAATGAGACAAAGTCTGGGCTACCTTTTGTACCCAAAGGAAGGTTCAAAATAAAGCCACATTTCAGCTGCTTTTTCTCACTATACACTCACAGTATTGTCAGTTAGTCTACATAGGGTAGGAACTCTTACACTTGGTAATCTTTTCATATTATCCTTGGCTTGAGGAAGCAGTCTGGTTGGCGTGGTTGGTGTGGTATTGTATTTGCAGCTCCATCAATCAGCCTGTGCAGCCACTTTGAGGCGAAAGTCTCTTTTTTTTCCAAATCCACAAAACTACTCAGACTAAAAGAGACAGAAAATAACAAAAGAGACCAGAGGAGTAAAGGTGAGACTTGTTCTTATTTTGTCTTACCTGCTACACTAATTGTAATAATTTAAAATGTAAATCCTTGAAAGGTCCAAATGTTTGCAGCAAGAAAACATCTTTATTGGAACATTTATCAAAACATGCAAACCAGAGGGCATTACAGTACTCACAGCTGTGGATGAGTGGCTCATTTTGTCGAATCTGAACTTCAAGTTTGACCTTGGTGAAGTCTTACTTCTCCCATCTGCTCAATACCGAAACATGATGGAATGAAATGAAATGATTATTAAAGAACACATATTTACAGTATGGTCTGAATACTCTCTGAGGGACTATGTACCTGTTGGACTAGGACACATAATTACAGGGGTACCTGGTACCTGGCAGTCAACACTGAGGGCAGGACTAAAGGCATATGAGGACCCTATGGACTGATGGCTGGCCTATGGGACAGAGGGAGCAGACATTATTATATTGTAGTTGCAGAGGGCATTGACACTGAGGAGGTTCAGAGAATCAAGGATGTGATGTAAGCCCTTAATGTCTGAATGTACTGTATGCACAACCAGAGTTCAACTCAAAGGATGCTTAGGGAGCCATCCTAACCTTTGCTTTAATAAAGGTTAAACCACATTCTTTTATGGCAAAAAACTATTTACCAGTTACAAGGACATATTCCATTTTGAAAAGCTTAAGCCAGCAGTTTAAAAAAAAGTAAAAAAAATAAAATAAAATAAAAAAATCCCCACCACTATCTCTAAAACTTGCTTATTAGCGTGTTTGTTCAGAAGTGTCAAAGCCATAAACACTTGCAGTTTGACCGAAGGCAGTCTTGGAATATTTGCTGAAAACCTCTGGGAGGCTTTTCATCTATATGTATTCCAGGACACAACCATTAAAGAAACACTGCTTTTTGTGTATGCTGCAGCTGCTCCATAGAACTATCCAAACGGATGCTCCTATGGGGCAGCTGTGGATCAGTGGTGATTGGGGAGTCCCCAGCTCCTGCATTCACATGTTGAAGTCCTCGGGCAAGGCTCCAAATTGCTCCTGTTGCTGCATCAGTGAAATGTGTATGAATGGATACGTTTATACTAAATGCAGGAAGTCAACACTCTCTATAAAGAAGTTCTTGGTAGTTACATTTTCATCCATCAAACTTTTGATAAAACTAACAACCACACACTCTAGTGTAGTGTAGGACTCTAGTTTCTAGTTGTGTTCTCTCCTACCATTTACCTTAAGTATTTTTAGAGGACACGCTTGCGGCAGTGTAAGCAGTGGATAAGGTGGGAGAAAATGTTGTGACTTTTTTGGACATTTTATATATACAGTATATCATATATATCATTGACATCATATATATATATATATATATATATATATATATATATATATATATATATATATATATAAAATAAGAGTCGACTGGTGCTGTACTCACTGACTCGGTCTCTTCTAGAGTTTCTGTTTCTCCTGTGGCGCTGCTGAAGCTGCTGGTGCTGGATGAAGAACGAGAGATGTTTGGCCTGCCACCACTGGACTCTTTCAGCTTAACAAATGGCCTGTTGAAAAGACAAAAACAGAGATGAAGAGAAAAATGACATGCTTCACCACAGCCTCAGAAGAACAACCAGGATACGAGTGTGGCTTTGTAATCGACATTTGTATCCACAATGATTGTCTTTTATTAACACATCTGTAATGATCTGTCAGACTTACAGTAATAGGAGTGTTACCTCTCTTTGTTGGGGCAGATCTCAGGTGAACTGGGATTGGATGATGTCTCTGACCTCACTTCTTGAGTTGGCAGGAAGACATCTGAAGTCTTTTGGTCACTGCAGACAAAAGAACACATTTGAAACAAAGCCAACACGATGACTTCCTGAACTTCTGTCGCCTGTTTGAATGGACACCAAATTTGTATTGTTAGTGTCCATGATTTGACATCATTATTATAATTATACCACCCACCCTCGTGTGTGTTTGTCTGACGGGCTGTCTGTGCTGGAGTGGAGGCGAGGAAAGAGGCCTGAGCGCCGTTTCACTGGACTCTTCAGAGGAGACTTGGCTGACAAAACAGGAGGCTGCAGATCACAGATTAGAGATGAGGTTTCTCCTTTTTCACAGTAACTATAGCTAAAACTATAATTTTACATTTCCCCCAGAATGCCATAGCTCACTGGGCATAATAGCTTTTGTCTGTATTGTATAATATATAGCACACAGGTGTCAGTAATCCCCATGAACTCACAGTGAAGGTGCTCTTTGTGCATTCAATGCTGCTCTGCGGCAGCCCTCCTCCACTCACGCTGGCCGGGACCCCGACCCCTACCCCTGGGCTGCGGTGGCGGTGGGACCCAACCATGGTTTCCATGGAGTGGCTCCTAACACGCATGGCTCTCTGGATGGAGGAGAAACAAAGGAATGAGTGGATGAGGCAGAGGATCACAGAGAAAAGGAAATGATGCAGATGGGTGGAGTAATAACAGAATAATTAAATAATAATGAAAATGTAAACAAGGGGTGAAAACTAAAAGTGTTTTTTGTTGCTTTAAATGGCTTCATGAGTTAACATTCAGTTTCATAGACAATCCAACCACCAGAGGTTGCAGTTTTTCAGAAAATAACCACAAACTGTATAATCCTAATCCTTATTCTTCTTCCTTTATACTCATGTGTTGCATTATAACAATATGTGTGTGACACGTTCTGATCTGTAATGTAATGTTATTTTTTAAATGTTTGACCCTTTAATTCTAAGATTGATTGCAGAGAAAAGAATGGAGCTGTTTTTGAAAATATAAACACAAACAAGATCATATTAAAAATGTTTATTAATTATGTTTTTGATTTTATGTTGAATTTCACAGCAACGCACACAGGTAATATGCAGTGACTGCCAGGACAACAATGACAACAGCGCCCCCTTGGATTGCTTGCAGAAAGAGCAAAGTAGCTGTGTACAATGCCTGTGAAGAGCAAGAGAGCCAATTGGTTACATTAGTTCCACATTCCTCTCACACAGAGACACACACACAAGGAAATATTGCTCTAATAAAATAAATAAGGCATCAGCTGTGGGCAAAAGAGTGCAAAGAGAAAGTGAGAGAGAAAGAAAAAACTGAGTAGTAAGTTTGAGTAAATGAAGGAGAATAATCAAGATCCACAAAGATATGCGCCTACCCATACCCAAACACGGGTGAAGGCTAGATATAAGGGCATAAGTGAGTGTAGAGAAAAGCAGCAATTACACATTAGTTTAGCAATTTAAGTCATCCTGGAGGCTTGTGATATTTAGTTAACCTACAGCTTGAAAACTCTCACTCCTGTTGTATCTGATGGTGATTAAATAAAAATCAAAGGAGCGGACATTTGACTAATGTCTCTTTTCATGATCACCTTGAAGGACTCCAGCAGACCTCCATGGCCCCCATTCTCCAACTTTTCCTCCTCTCCCGCCTGGCCCAGACCCAGGGCCGACTGGCTCTGTCTGTGGAGTTCATCGTGTAGGTTGTCCAGCAGCGCAGCTCGTGTTCGCCCCTGGAATTATTTTTACAAATGAAGAGCATTAGTGAGCGAGCACTTTGCTAGTGATGATAGCGCTGATTATTAACTGAAATTGTAATTTAAGATTCGCTGCAGTGTTTCTGAGTGTTGTTGTGCAAATGTGTTTCACCTCCAGTTTGGCAAATTTATCGGATTTGTAGCAAGCGTTTTCAGCATTGATCAGCTTGGTCAGGAGGAAGTTTCTAAATTCAGGACCCTGGAGAGAGAGGGGGCGAGAAGAGGGGTCTAAAATCAGAGAGGTATGGATGGGGCAACAATGTGATAAGAAAACGGTGACCTTTATTTGCACTATAAAGATTACATTATTGAAGTGCATTAAGTGTTGCATTCCATTTAAAACCTTTCAGCCGTGTCACACAGGTGAATTTGTTCGATTATTTGTCTCAACACAACAAGCCCTGTAACAAGTGTTGTATGTCCCTATGACACTGTAGACTAGCTGCAGTACTTTGTAGATTTACATTTTTCTCTTTCTAAACATTTAATATTACTTGGTCAAAAACAGTTTCTAAC
Organism: Labrus bergylta; assembly: GCF_963930695.1. Classification (NCBI taxonomy): domain Eukaryota; kingdom Metazoa; phylum Chordata; class Actinopteri; order Labriformes; family Labridae; genus Labrus; species Labrus bergylta. The sequence continues at coordinate 1,154,345 of NC_089205.1, forward strand.
ACCTCCCACACATGGCAGCAGCAGCTCAATCTGTAGAGACTCGGGTTGGGAACTTGAGGGTCGTTCAAGTCCCATTACAGACCAAAGTGTAAATTAGCTCTGGTAGCTGGGGTGGTGCCAGTTCACTTCTCAAGTACCTGAGTGCACTGCACCATTAGGACTGCTGCAGCCCCCTCAACATTACATCTCTTCATCAATGCATGTCCATAGATTCTGTTTGTGCAGGATGTGTGTATGTCTAAGTACCTAAGTGTGTAAAACCTGATTGCCCTTCTGGGATAAAAAAATAAAAAATAAAGATATAAAATGAAAAATAAAAACATCTTGAATGGCTGGCCCTGGATTTAAAAAAACTTGCATTGTAAAAAATAATCAGCAGATTTCCTGTACATTTAATAGACGAGTTTAGTATTTGTAAATCACAGACCCAAGTCTATTAAATGATTTCTCCTATTAATCTTAACTGTGTCTCTCACCTTCCTAAAGACAGCTGGGTTGGGTAGTGGGGGTCCAAAAGGAGGTACATCCTCTCTTGCTGCAGCAGACACCTGTTGACATAGAATATAGTCACACATCAGTAGTGTCTCTGATTGGACATATACAGTGTCGTTCATTTGATCACACAGGCCCTCTTTGTACCTTGTATGTTGTGTTTTCTGTGCAGGGGTTCTCAACCTGTACCAGCACATAAGCATGAAGAAAATTGGAGGCAATCATGTCTGGAACGAATGGTGTGGGCTCTTCCTGAAAGACCGCTGCCACGATGTCGTTCCCTATGTGCCTTTTTCTCTGGAGCTAAGTGAAGCAGAAGAGATGAGATTGATATGTTTGTTCTGGGGTTGTGGCTTTCTACTTCAGAGGGCCTTTGAAACAAGGACATATTAAATAGCTTTTCTGTGTCACATAGAGGAGTGGTTCTCAATTGGTGGGATGTGGAGCCACTTCAGGTGGGTTGCAAAGATGTGGATGAAAAAAAAAAATGTGTCAAAAAGTAAATGAAGTGCTTTTTAAACGATGAATGAATCTGTGTTCCTGTAAACCAAACTGGACCTAATAAATCTGATTTGGTAAAACATATCTGAAATTTGAGTCTCGTTGTTTGATGAAGGATTAGGTGGTGGATCCTAGGCTAGACTAGTTGAGAACCACTTACATAGATCATTAAGTCCTGTAGTGGTTTCAAATCAAATACTGTTATTTGAAACAACAATGCCGTTACTGTACCTGCTGGACATCTCCCTCAGTGAAAGGTAGCTTGGTTGACACATGGAACATAATCTCTCTCCGTCTGAAGACAGTGTAGACAGATTCAGAGCCTGTCTGTCCGTGAGAAACATCCAATCCACCTCGAAACCTGTCAGAGTATCAAAGCACATGTATCATGTTGTATTTCTCAAGCTTTCAGAAATAAGATAAGATTGTTATGTTATTCATTGTCCATCAAATGTTGTGTTCAACAAGCAAAATAAATACTCAGTCAATCATTTTCTGAATTGTGCCAATTTTTAACAAGTGTTATCTGGAGACGCTTTATAAAAGAGAATATGGGATTAAATGCAGGAAGGATTCAGTCTGTACTGTATATAAAGCTGTAAAAATTTGTCCACATTGGACATTATTTAATTTCTTCCTCTTACGCCGAGGAGTTAATCTTCATTCCATGCTGAAAGTGAAACAGCAGGTCACATTGCATCATGGTAAAAGTCATTAATCCTTTCAGTTTCTTACTGCACTTAAGTAGCATCCTTAATTTGTCTCTTGTGGACCATTTTTCCGTTCCCTATGTAGAGCAGATTTGCAGAATCTCTTAGTCACTGGTCTTTTAGTCCTGAACTAACCCTTTAAAGTCCTGCAGTTCAATGTTGTCACCCAGAGAGCCGAGAAACTCCTTAAAGGCCGGCGTCTCCTCATTGTTCCCAAACAACTCTTCCTCTGATGTCTGAAAGGAAGAAACACATGATGAGTATCGGACAGAAAACATGGTAAAACAAACCAGATGTACTACAATAACTGAAATGAACATAATCACTCACCTGTCCAAATTTCTGGTAGATGACTCCGAACTTGAAGGTGTTGTTGACCTCGTGTTCATCATAAGCTACTATCAGCTGGGATCCCTGCACATGAACAAAAACAAGAACTTCTAACTTACTCCGCCTGAAACATGCTTGTTCTTCTTTCTGTGTTAATTGTTTTTTCCTGCATGTTCTAGGACAGGTTTTTTTTTTAGGCCCATGTTACATAAGTCAACACACTGTAAGTCCTTAAGCGAGGGCGGGGATCCTGCAGACTGAGACACAGATGGTTTATTTTTCCTTTCCTGCGGCACAGGCTGGAAGCATTCTCCATAACACTCCTACACAGGGCTCACAGGGGGAGATGCAGGTCTGTCACAGCCTTTTAGAAAATTGTTACCCTCTTTTATCATTCATTATTTATTAATGTGTACTTACTGGAAAGGGCAGATGTTAGAGAGGTAGAGGGCTTATGCATATAATGTGTTATGTTGTGTACTGTACTGGTTTGGGGGTTGGGTGGATGGGGATGGAAAGTAATAAGGTTGTTTATAAATACCTCAGGCCTAAAGGGCAGGCTATATTTATTGGACATGGATGAGTAGAACATTAACAAAGTTACTGATGAAGGTTAAAGTTGTGTGTCCATGTTAATGAATGTAACACTGTCAACTCGTAATACCCCTTCAACTAGTGGCAGAAGCAGACCAAAAGAACAGGTGGAAAATGAACTTACTCTTGGGTACAGTACTGGGTTGAACTTCAGCCCTGTGGCATCATCACAAAGAAGCTGAAAGGAAATTAAGCTCACATTATTCATTCTGCGTCATATGGGAGAAATTGCATAGCAAGAGATCAGATCACTGCTATCCTATTCACAGCTAGGTTACCTAGTACACTATGGATTCAAAAACCATGTTTAAATCTCAATACAAGAAAACAGTTTGCATGTTTTTCTCCCAACAGCCAGCAGAGGGCCGACAACCACACGTACTGGTAAATGGAGAGAGACCAACTTCAGTATATTGATGTGTTTGGTTCTTATATTCAAGGAACACATTAAAACAAGTTCTGATGCAATAAAGTTCAACCTGGCAAACCTCATAAAATACCTTTTATTGTGGTGGCTTAGATTGGAGAATGCTGAATAACCCTAACCCTAACCCTGTGACTCGTCCGTATCAAAAATTAAATTCAAAGTCCAGATATATTTGTTGATTTATTAAACTAAAGAGTTAAAAATAATTCTAAACAAAAGACAAAACAATGTTCATAGTTACGATGATGACGATGAGGATAACGATGACGGTCAACAGAAAATATTCAAACCCACTTTGTCTAGCCTCCCACCACACAAATGCACAGGTAAAAACAAGGTAAAGCCACGCCAACTGCAAATTAGCAAAATTGATATCAAAACCATAAAAGGAAAAAAATATAACCCATAATCAACAGAGGTAAACATACATAGACCTTCTCTCACTTTCCAGTCTGTGTTATTTTCTCTAATAACATTGTTTTAGAACAGTTAGCCAGCTACAACCATCAAATCTCTCATTAAGAAGGCAGCCAAAATATGTGACCTCAAACCGTAGCATTTCCGTGCTATAGGTTTTTGTAGGTACCTCCTTTAGGACAATGGATGACATTAAGTTTGTTCCTTTTCTCTAGATCGATGCTTGTTTGTACTTACTCCTTGATATATGTCGCTTTTGTGGCTTTGGACAAAATCGTCAGCTAAATTAATTGTAAGAAATGTAATTCAAGCATGTTTGATTAATGTGCATTGAATTAATTCAATAGATTCTTTCCATTAATTCTGCAAATAAATAAATAATTAGATGTGAAGCTGCATAAAAGATACCCTCCCTCTCCAACTTACTCTGCAGTTAGGAATAGTAGATGGTTGTAAATTCAGGAAAATGCCTTTTTTACACCTTGTGCACTTGCATCTGTATCTTACCTTGGCAATCTGGGGGACACTGGGCAGCTGGCTGATGCCTGCCAAAGAGATCCTGTCATGGACTGTTTTGATCCTTGACCTGCAAATGAACAAGAGAAGGGGTTCTGCCAGTAAGATTCTGTCAATGAGACTTTTAACTTTTGATTTTAAGAGACCAATTACTATTTATGCAATAAGGTGAAGTAGGGAAATTGTCAACAGAGACATAACATAGGTTTGCAAAAATGAATGTGTGATATTTACAATATTATATATGGCATCATCACTGTCTGCTGTGAAAGATTATGATTTGCAGTCAACTGGCTACTGTGCCTATATTTGGCAGCACTACTCTATTGTTTTCTCGCCTTCAGGTGAGAATGTCACCAATTGTGATAATTGGATTGTCTTTCTGATTCTTTGAGCAGTTCATGTTCCCAATAGTATGAATCCATGTCCATGAGTAAAAATATGAGGTTTATAACTAAATATTTAAGAAGCTGTCAATGTTAGTAACAATGGATGTGGTTTGTGCACACTTAAGGAATGGATCCACTAATAATGGATAGCATGTTTTAATACCATCATGAATTGCACATTTTTTGAAAGTGCACTTAGTGGTGTGCAAGGGACCTAGGCTGTTAAGAGCAGATCTGGGACAGTTTTGTAAATATCACTTATTATAGTTGGTTCTGTTTAGGTTAAGAAGAGGAAACATTGCTGTAGTACAAGGTTCATAGTACTACTGCTAAAACTGATTTGAAACATTGATGCTGATGAGCCTTGAGCATTGTGAGTGCAGGCCTACGTAGGAGGGGGGACAAGGTATGGGCAACTGGGCCTAGTGTGAGTGTGCCCTTAGCCTTGATATTATAATTCACTTGAAACACCTTGATATAGGACAAAATGGAAAAATATTTTTAAATTTTGCCCAAAAGTACCACTGACAAGCAGAAAAACATCAAAAACATCAACAGAACAAAGAATAAGAGGAGAGCTGACACGTTAAAGATTGTCATAGCCTGAACAGAACTGAAATATGGGTCATTCAAGAAAGGGCAAAAGCCAATATAAAGGATGTTATGCAGATATTTTATTGCTATAGTAAGATGTACTTTACAGTCTGTAACATAAAAAATAGACTGAGTATTTTTCTTGTTACCTGAGCATGATGCGTAGGAACTCCTGTCCCTCAGCCTCCTCGTGTTTCAAGGACATGATGAGGTTGCCTATGCTGCTGCCAGTGCAGTAAAAGTTCATGTGTTCCTAGATGTATAGGTGTAGAGAAGTGTGATAGTAAGAATGCAGTTCAAACACCAACAAAAAGATGAAATACATTGCTAAACTGACAATAATACACAGGCCCACAAACCTTGCCAAGAAAATGTTTGCGGTATGCCCGAGCTGTCCCGTTACACTCCAGGCGGTAGCTGCGTCCCTCACCAGGACTCATGCCTTCTCCTTCATCCTCCTCTCCACAGAAACTGGACTCTGAGGAGGAGGGACTCCCTGCTGGTGCGTCCACATCCTCTATCCAGTAACCCCCAAACTGAGGCAGGATCACCTGGGGGTATGGACCACCTTTCTCCAAAACCTTTATTACAAGAGCCCAGGGAAGGAGGTAAATAAAAAGAATAATAAAGCAATACTTCCACTTTTAATGTATGTGTATGTACTTTTAGTGTATTATGTGAGGACAAATAACTCACATCTTCTATTCTTGGGTAGGGAATATAGTCATCCTGTGAAATAGAGAACATACAAACAGTATTAAAATGACTACTTTAAATGTAGCTTATCTTCATTTATTTTCTCCATAATGATAGTTGACAAGTTGAAGTTGTAAGCACAGCCACAAACACAGTCAAAAAAATGGAAAAAACAACTTTTTGTGCCGTATGGAGTGTCGGACAATGAAGCAACAGCCTGGTATGCAGAGTCATCAGCAAAAATCAATGAGGACGTGTCACTCCTTGAGGATATCAGAAGCTGCTTTTTCATTCATTAGCCCCTGAGGTTCAGGCTGCAGGACTCTATCATTAAGCAGTCTGCTAGCATAGCACAGCTCTGGTGTATGACCTCTAAATACTGCTGAGTCTGTGGCTCAGAGACCACACTGCAACAAAACAGCAAGTCATTCATATTGTGCAGCAGCAGGAGTCAGGATTGTGGCAGTTTAAGAAAGGATGAATTGACAGTTGGAGTTTGTTCAACGTTTAATCAATCAGATCAGGAAGCAATTGATTTTGCACAAAGCCCTGTAAAACTGAATAGCATTAAGAGGAGTGTTAAGAATGGGAAAACGATGAGACAAGATCAAATGCATGGACAATGGATGCATTATTAGGAGGTGATAAAGGAAAGAATGCAGAGAAATTGAGGACTAAATAACAATAACAACAACAACAACAACAACAACAACAACAACTTATGAGTTGTGTACTGGTGTATCTGAGGTCTTGTCACACCTTCCATTTTTTGGTCTCTTCCGCCTTAGGAACCTTTTTAGTTTCCGTATGCAGCATGAGGACGGAAAAGCACAAAGGTAAAAAAAAAAAATGCTATTTTTATTTGTGCATTAAAAAAACTGTGCTTGAACATGACATTCTCATTCTCAGGCCGCATTGTCTCTGTTGGCAGGTGACAAATAAGTGAGTCATGCTCAATCACTTTCCTCAAAACATACACACACACTGTACTGTACACGGACACATTCCCACAGGTAACAGTTTATCCTTCTCTCTTCTTGGATCCAGCTTCCACACATGCACATTCATTTCCTCATTTGCCACAACCTTTCCTTTAGGACAAAGACTGCTGTTTTCTAAATCTACTGTGTTTTGGATAAACAGTATGGAGATATAAAAATTCAAAAAGGATAATTGGCCATTTAGAGTTCAGGACCATTGACACAGTTTTTGTAATCATGAGCATGTGAGGAAACAAATTCATTCAAAATGTCTGAACATAAAAACGTAAAGATAATGACTAAATCATGTGAGAAAAACAGACTGTACAAACCAAACACATGAGCCCCAATAAACACACGCACACAGTCTGCAGGCAATGGTGTGTATTGGTCTGAGTGCAAATTGATTGAGCAGCTGTTATAGTCACAAGGTGATAACAAAGACCCAGACAGAACACAAGAAGGAGGAGGGAGGAGGGGTGGTGGGGGCGCAGTAAGAAGAGGGAGGAGAAAGGAGGGAAAATAAGACATCGGTCAACAAGGCGACCTTCATCAGCACCATCCAGAGTATAGCATTGTAGCACACTGAGCGCTGAGGTCCAAAAGTGTATTTATACGAGGCAGAGCTACAGACAGCGAGCTGATGTTTGTAAAGATACAAGTGAGCAGGTCCACTGGTGAGCCCTCGGCCCATAACCCTGTTTCTAAAGACATAAATAAAAAGACAAATTATCTTGTGGGGGCCGTGTTTTAGACTATCTTAAGAAGCAGATCATTAAAGGTTTATTGCCTCAGCAACAGCACAGTGTTAAAATACACTAAAGTTATCGAAAAATTATGACTCAAAATGAGAGACTATAAAATCAGGGAGACACTAAAGCCAGCAGCATTTCTTCTTTTTTGTTGGATAGTTTCATGTATTCAAGGGTGGTTGTATAATACTGACTACTCAAAATGGATTTTTCTTAACTTCTCATCTTCAAAACATTTCCAATGACTACATGCATGGTTGCTGCTCAGTTCAGTTAAGTTGGGATCTAATTGTTAATCATTAACCAGTTTTATGGTTAAATTATGCCCTCACCTCCTCTTTCTACCTTGCTTTGGACACTTTCCCTTTTAATCTTTCCATTGCCTAAAACTTCTCCTCAAACCTTCTTTCTCCTCTATCAACCCCTTTCACATCTCCATTGGTCCCCCCAGTACTCAAAGCTCCATGCCCTAAGGGGCCGGGGTAGGGTTCATATAAGTTGCATGGATGGATTCCTTAAGGAAAAGTTCTTCCAGTCTAGAACTTTCCAGTGCTATTATTCTGTTCTATGTCCCCAGCATGTCTTTTATCCAATCTGAGCAACAGACTGATCTAGGCAGCAGATCTACACTGATTGAATCATTAATCAGAGAGGGAGGATGGAGATACTGAGATGTTCATAAAAGGATGAGATACAAAGATTAATGAAGAAAAGAACTGGAGTCACAGAAATTATATTAAATTATAAATAAATAAATCGTACCTGCATCCTCTCCAGCATATCAAAGAACTCTGCAGACTGAAACAGACAAAAACAGGTCATCATAAAAAAACATGTTAAAAATACAAAACACTTCTAAGCTTTGAATTTTAGAGCACCATTGTCACCAACTCAGACATCGCTGGCTCCACTTCAAACCTCACGATTTCTGTATTTTAAGGTCTTACTTCTGCAGAGTGTTGACTGCAGCACATCTTACCGACCATCTACTGCATACAATCTCCTTCACAATTTAAAATTAGATGTGTCAAGAGGGCAGGGAAGGGGAGATACTTTCCCAACAGCCTCTCACACCAACATGAACATTTGCTGATAAGAAACCACTTCCTCAGAACGTAACAAACAGACACACATCCTTGAGTGCATTCACACATCCTGGCCTCCAGTGCTTCCATCTCAAATAAACAAGATATGAGGGCACTTATGGTCTACATGCTTTGTGTCCTCAGATGTAGGTACATGTATAATGTGCCTGCACACTGGTTTAGACTACACAAAAGATAGATAGTTAGATAGATACTTTATTGATCCCGAGGGAAATTCAAAGCATCCAGTAGGAGGTTACAAAGACGTACATGACATGAAACATTTGTTACAAATTAAACCACAAAACCGACGTCCCCCCTCCCATACATATATATTAACCCCAAAAAAAGATTTGAGAATACCCCTAGAAAAATATATTTTTTTTAGCGATGTTAAAAAAGAAGAAAATTATCAAAAACCAGACATTAAATAACAGTCAGTGCAAACATTAAAGGTGCAATTTAAATAATTTATTATTAATAATAATAATAATAATAATAATAATACAAATATATAATAAAATTGTGATAATATATTGCCTGCATCTTTATGCACTCACACACAGTATACGGTATGAATGACAACGAATTCAACTTCCTAATAAAATAAATCTGGTTTAAAGGAAGAAATGCACATAAAAGCGTTTAAAACGTGTGCAAAGCTACATCCACATAACCCCATGCTGTTAAATTGCAACTTGACCAATGAAAATGAAACACAAGTTAAATTTAGTGATAAAACAATCAACTGCATTAACTTACATTCTCTGACAGCCAACACCACAAACTACATATCCTATTCCACTTATCAATGCAAGTCAGGGGTTTTGCACACTCAATGGCATCATATAATCTGCTAGCTTTTTTTATTCATTATTTTTTAAATGTACCAAGATGTGAGTGAAACTGTCCTTGCCATTGACAGTCAGAGTTTAAAAGTCACACTGATGCAGCACTAATATGTGTTTAGTCACACCTCTCCGTCTTTCTGCTTCACTGTCATTATAAAACACAACTTTGTCTGTATTTGTTCAGTCTCATGTTATCCTCTCTTTCCTTCTTTCCTTTTTCTCTGATATTATTTTCTGTTATCTTCTATCCTCCTTGTATTTCTTGACCTTTTCTCTTTTTCCCCTCTGTCTAAATCTCTTGTTCTGTGTTTAACCTCCAAACCTCTCTCACACCATCCAGACAATAACATCTGCATCTCTTCTCAAACATCCCACTGGGTTGTAGATGTTCTGTCTCAACACAGAAACTTGGCAAGCTGCCTGCCTGTCAACTTGACTGATTGACTGACAGTTAGAATTCACTGTGTGAGTATGTGTGGCTCGATGATGGAGCCCCAGCACAGATATCTTGAAGATTTGCTGAGATTCCTGTACTTATTTATTTGATACATCATGTATAATGTTTTGGATAGTCACTGCATTATGAACCATGTGGGAATAAATCTGCTAGGCATGCCATTCCAATCAAACACCATCTATTCCTGCAGCTAAACAACCCTCAGTGACTGATTCGAAAGTCTTCACTGACCAGACAACACATGTTTTAAAGTCTTGTAACTGTCAAACACCATTTAGATCTTTACACTACAGCACATTTTCAGAGTACTTTGTTACATTTAGAGAACTTAAGAATACAAAATGCTTTAAAACAGGACCATCATGAATATGGCCAAGACTGAATATCAGAGAAGTACGGGGGTTCCTCTTCCAGCTTTTTCAGGCTGAAGACATTTCTGTCATTTCAGTTTGAGCAAGCTAATAGCATTTTAAACCTGTAATAGCATTTGTTAATGGTTAATGCAAACTTACCCTCTCACAGCTGGCTAAACATCTGAGTACTTGTCTCCCTCTTACTCTTACCTCCCTTCTACATGTGGCATTTTGCCTTTTAATGCAGAAAGCTAAAACAGGAAAGTCAAGTCAGGCTGCAAACTGAATCATATGTAAAGACAGAACAGGTTATTCCAGTGTGCCTGTGTTTACCCAAACAAATACACACACACACACACACACACACACACACACACACACACACACACACACACACACACACACACACACACACACACACACACACACACACACATTCTCTCTCATTCTGAGTCCAGACCTGGGCCCTCATGTCCTATCCAAAAAGGGAATTCAACAGAGATTTACTGTTATCTCTAAATGTATCTTTCCTTCTTTCACACACACACACACACACACACACACACACACACACACACACACACACGCACGCTATAATAAGTGAAAACAATTTTTTTTCGCTAATAAAAGCTGCATGCCTGCTGCAGAGAGGTTGATATCAAAAGACGTGGTTGATGAGGGGGGTTTCCAGGGGTCAGCAAACTGACCAAAAGGAATCCCTTCATACAGTTTCTCATTATTGCATAATCACAGTTCCTGAAACGATGTCCCTCTTTGTCAAAACGCCACACAAAAAAACCCATAAATACATAAAACACACAACATTTAAAATCTCTGCTGCACTCTAAACTACATAAACTCTTTTTCAAATATCATCTAAACTTTAGAAACTCCACATAATTCCAATGCTGTGCTGTATCTCAAACACTTTTGATATTTCTATTTTTCTAATGATATTTAACAATAATTTTCTTAAAAACACTTTTACTGTGTGACTTTTCCATTTCATTTACAGCATGCTGAACATGTACTACAAATAAAAATGTCATGCTGTGTAATATAAATACATATAATGTGCAAATGGAATGGGAAAACAAAATCTCTGTATTCTGAATCCTTAATGTCAATCCTACTCCTTTTCACACACATTGCTCGCTTTCTGTTGAATGTGTCAGCTGATATTGTTAATGAGTCTACCACTGAGCCACAGCCGCCCCTTCTGCTTGATGATGACTATCTGTCGATTAGAGCGTTATAATCCCAGCAAAACTATGACTTACTGATTTATAATCTTTGGAAACACATGGAATAGATAACGGATTTCTTCCTATTTCAGAATTATTTCTTTCATAAAATACATTTCCAACAATGCATTAGGTTTTTGTTTGTGGCCTGAGCACATTTTCAGTCAATCAGCTCTTTTTCTGTGTTGCCACCGTGAGCCTTCTTTATTCCTCCTGTGCCTCTGCTCCTCTCTCTGCTAGTTCCCCCTGTGTTTCTTCAGCAGATTCAATAATGATGGCTTAGTTCAAGGTGAAAGTGTCTCTCTCTGGCAAGAGCTGTTATCTATTTCATGTACATAGTCCTGTTAATCCGCCTCCCTGCTGTCTCCTCACTGCAGCAGGAAGACAGAACACATTCTTCAGCTGTTCAACAGTTGCAGTGTGGGTAATGGATGTGGTAAAACATCATTCATACAATCTCATAAAGAGCTTTACCCATATGTGTAGCAAAATGTTAAATTTCATATTGCTGCATGATTTGGAGGGACAACCTGAGAAAGATGATGTTGGATTTGTTCAAATGTTTTGTTGAATTGTCTGAGCTACAGCTTTGAGAAAAAGAAGACAATCCTGTGCACTCAATGAGACCAGGTGATACCTGACGAGAAACCATTCGTCCTCTTTTTTTTGCTGCTTTTTTCTAATTGCCATGCACCTGTAACAGCAAAGTGTCCTGTGATGACACATTTTAATTAAATATGAACATTTCTGCAAGCATAAGCCTGAGATAATCCCTGACTCCTTATTAGCCATAGTAAACCCGGCCCAAAAGACTTTTAGTCTTACTAAACTGCTGGAAGTAGTCACTCTCATTCCTAATTCATGCATTCATTCACAGCTCTTAATGCTCATGGCGGATACTTGTGACTCATATAAAATTTGAAGATAAATGTAAATGCAGATGTGAAGTACACATTTGATGAGTTTTCAAATGTTGTGATCTTATTTTTGCTTCCTTAAAGGCAGTGTCAGTAGCTTTTATACAAAGGTATTGTTGCTCAATCATCCCGTGTGTGGTGGTGACTGTGTCTGCAGAGACTGCAGAGTCCTCTGACTGGATTTTCATGTTTTGGTGTGTTTTCACTTTACTTGAATGATTCTGGTATGGGGAGCTGGAGTGTTTCCCACAGCCACTGACAGCGAACAAGTGAGTTTAAGAGTGGATATAATTCAGCGATTGGAAGCAATTCAAGCCAGCGAATATGATGGATGTGGACTTTGTGGCAAAGAACAGATGATATAATCACAGTGGGAAGAAACGGCAAAGGGATAAAGCTTGTGTTGGCGGGGAGTTGGCCTGCGATCTGTTGGACAGGAAGGCACCAAACATCAGCAGTTAGCATGGGCTAAAGGGCGGTAGCTTGCAGTAAAGGTTGACACTACGTCCTGCAGGGAGTGTTTGCTTGTGGGGGAGATGACCCCAGGATGAGGGGCCCAGTCTGAATGTTGAGTTAGCTTACAAGCTGCAATGATACACACACTGACTCTTGGACAAAATTTTATTTTTCCATTTCTCATCTGCTCAGCTGTCCCAAGAGTCAGCCTCTAGTTAGACACTTTAATGGTAACCTCACAATTATTGAAATCGCAACTTTAATGTTTGCACTAACTGTTTTTTGATAATTTTCTTCTTTTTAAACATTGCTAAAAAAAATTGATTCATCTAGTATTCTTAAATCTTTTTTTGGGGTTAATATATATGTGGGGGGGGGGGGGGGGGGGGCGTCGGTTTTGTGGTTAATTTATAACAAATGTTTCATGTCATGTATGTCTCTCTCTCTCTCTGGATTTCACTGTGTTCACATTGAATTCACAGACTGGGACACTAATATTACGCCATAGCACAATAGATATGATGTTCAAAGATGTAATGACGGCTGAGATAAGTTACAGCCATTTTGCTGAAATGCATGCATGAAATAATGAGGATTATCAGAATCAATCTTTTTTTTTAAATTCTCCTAAATGTTAAAGGAAGAACATTCATATCAATCTCAAACTGTGTGTACACTGTCTGCATGCCTGTGCACATGCACAATAGTGTGTGCATGTCTTACCTTCATGCTGGGCGGTGCTGTGCGGGGCGGGGAGGGGGGACACTCTCCCAGAGGGACATTGGTGATGTTAAGCAGCTCCTGCTTCCTGGGGAGAAATAAAAAAAATACAATGACTATAAATAAAGTTTATTTCTTTCTTTCTTTCTTTTTATTAGTTGGCAGAGGTGATAAGACAACATACAGTTGGCATAAGAGTAGACATTGTACTGTGGTCATTTCTTTATTTTTAATGATGAAAAAATGTTTGACATTTAGATTTATGGTGTTTATTCATGTAATCATCATGGTTTGCTCTACACCGTTCAGGGGAAAAGAGGAATCAAAGGAAAATCCTTAAAAACTGTGTGATTTACATAACTAAAACAAAAGGTACAAGTATCTTGCAACAAGTGGTAACTTACATCCTAAAAGAGAAATAACTAAGAATCTTAAAGTAGCTTCATTATGAATCATAATCCAGCTATAGCGACGTCTCTTTTTCCACAGCTATGAGCTCACTGATGCTAAAAACTGTGAAATAATAACCCAGCTAACTGAACAACAAAAAGCTTAAATTTTACTGTTTACAACTGACAATTTATAACAGGCAATCTCTAGCTGGATTTTTCTCAAAATATCACAACTGTATGGGCAACAAGATTTCTTAATGTTTTAGCATCAAGCTGGTTTGACACAAACAGCACATTGGCAAGAATCCTTTGGTGTAAGTATTGTTTTGATTCTTTTTCTGAGGCTGTGTACTTCATAGCTGGTTAAACCCAGAGCCATTAACTTAAGAGCAATCTGTTTTTACTTTGAAAAGCTACTCTAAGGTTTCAGAGTGAGTCAGAGAGCCTGTTGGAAAGTTGAGGTATCAGATGGCTCTCTGCTGTTTTAATAAACTCTCAGGAGTCTCAGGGGCTGTCAAGGAGACTTTAAGATAAGTCCCCTGGGGCAAGAAAGCCTCTTCTACTCTTTTATGCTTTTAAGCTCACTCCAAGGCATGAGAGCACATTAATGATCCCTGATGTAAAAGGTTGAGCTGTCACTGGGAGACAGCAGAAAGATAAGCTTTACCCAAGAAACCTGCTGCCTATTCTGAAGACAGATACACTTATATCCAACCAACCAACCACACTCAAATCTTTGAATTCAGACCCTTGTATAGTTCTGAATGGATACATGATGTAGAACTATCAGATTCCATCACTGAGCACTTCAGATTTAACAAATGGAAGGTCATGACAAGCGTTTGAATGGAGGATTCATCTGAAATAAAGATTCTCCTGAAGATAAGAGTCATGAGAGATAAGATCAAACTTCTTCTACCCATTTTCGCTGATAAATTTAATCACCATAGTTTTTAACATCACCTGTAACAGCTTGTGTGCACAGACAGCGTTTTTTTTATGCTGGCAGCATAAGTTCTGCCCCTTCATGATTTTGATTGGTCGGTGAGGGAGAAGTGACACAGACAGTGTGCCGCTTTGTTCGAACAGTTGAACTTTCAACTGAGAGCGCAGCGACAATAAACAGTTGACACTGAGAGCGTTGCTCACCACGAGGACAGTGAGCGCTGCAAAACGCTCGACTCAAAGATGCTGTCCGTGGACACAGGCCCTAAAAGACTCTGTCAATCAATCAGTCAGTCAAAAAGTGTTATCTGGAGACACTTTACAAAAAGCAGGTAAAAGACCTTACTCATTGTTATGTTACAAAAAGCAGGTAAAATACCTTACTTATTGTTATGTTACAAAAAGCAGGTAAAAGACCTTACTCATTGTTATGTTACAAAAAGCAGGTAAAAGACCTTACTTATTGTTATGTTACAAAGACCCTGCCTATCCATCATGAGCACTTTAGCAAAGCAGCAAAAGTTACAGTGGTAAGAAAAAACTGGAAACAGCCTTCACAGGCCTAGGCTGCACCGGGCTTGGAAAGGGATAGGGGGAGAGATGAATACACAACCAATAAAAAACAAAAACAAATGGGGAAGTCACAACTAACAAACAATCTCTGTTAGTCCCTCTACACCAAATTCTCTGTAGGGCTTAAAGTAAAAAAAAATACACTACACCAATTCCCTTATCAAGCATTGGTTAATTTCACTGTCCAGAGGAAGTCATATTGCTCTGATCTTTCCACTGACTCAGCTTTAAACGCACCCCTGTGTCAGTCAGTGTATGTAAAGTGGCAGTATAATAACTCATACGTAGACAAACTAAAAGAGTGATAAAAACAAAACTATGAGCTAAATTAAGGAAGACAATGTTTTCCCCACTGATCTATAAAAAGAAAAAAAGCTTTTTCACACCACTGTCTCTGAGGCAAATCTCTGCTGCGTCTACAAAAGGACTTTGTCTTCTGTATGGGCTTGAGGAAGACACTTCTCTAGCTGTCTGCACTCACTGCACACCTGCACACAGAGAATCCCATAGGAAGGGAGAGCAAACTGTACTCTGGGAGAGCAGGAGGTCATGGAGAGTATGGAGGGGGAAACCTTGGCAAAGTGTAAAAAAAAAGACATGTAGCCAAAGTGCCTCTAAGGTGTTTCAGATTCAACATCAGGGTCTATTGCAAAGTGGGTTTACACAGACAAGGAGGAACAAAGCTGACAGCAGTGCAACCACTCTAAAGGTTATGACAAAGCATGAAATAAACATTGAAAATATAAAATAATCTTATGTGCATAATGAGAGCTAAATGGTGATACTTAGATAAGTGCTTAGTATCTGAAACCAGAGTCTTTGAGGAGTCTAGAAATTCCTTTAGAAATATGTGTCATAATAAAACTAATTTTTTACAAACATGCTTTCCTTGCCAGGCAAACATTAACAGTTTGCATTTTTTGCTTCTTAAACATTTGGGATTACATATATTAGACTTTCACAGCATTGCATGATACCAACACTTGTTAGGAAGACAAAGGGTTAAGGACAAAACAAAGGGAGACTGAAAGTAGTCCAAAGGGTGACGCTGAAGGTCTAAAGGTACACAGAAAGAAGATTTGTCCTCAACCATACAATGTCTTTCTCCCCCTAACATAAAGAGAAGATAGCAATACTTAAAGGTTAGCTGCCTGAGATTATGTGTGAGTCTTGTAGGACCTGACTTAAAGGACAAACTAAGATTTTAGTTTGATTTTAGATTTTAGACAAACTAAGATTTTAGTTTGTCATTTCCATCCTGCTGATACCTTCATTACTAACGGTGGAGAGATCCTGAGATGTGGATTTAAGTCACAAGGTCACATTGCATTCAAACGTCTGGCTCTGAGCAGTCACAAATAATACATATGGAATCAGAAATTTACAAGCAAGCTATATGGGTAGTAGCTGCCATACAGTTTATCTTACTTCATTGGAAATGCTGTGTGAGGAACATAGGGAATGCTGTAGCATTCTCATTTGTCTTCCTCTGACCATGAACAGCAAAGGTACCTCTAGTCTTTGAAGGACTTTGGAAAATTGTTGTTGCAGAAAGAATTAAAGTGAGTTAAGGTGTCAAGCATAGGACATGAGGGCCCAGGTCTGGACTCAGAATGAGAGAGAATGTGTGTGTGTGTGTGTGTGTGTGTGTGTGTGTGTGTGTGTGTGTGTGTGTGTGTGTGGAACAACTCCCTTACACTCTGCAATAAGATGGACAGATACAGGAAGAAGAGATGGAAGAATGAAAAAATGAAATCAGGGTAATGGTGTGTGAAGGGAGGATGATTATAAAGAAAGAAGGGCAGAGAAAGATCAAGGAGAGGGTGAACTGCTGCTCTCGGATATGAAGCCTCTCCCAGGGGCTAAAGACGTACGCCTGTTTCCATTTGTGCTTCATATTTGTTATGAAATTTGATAAGGAGCATGATCCTCATGCCAATTGGCCAATTATGCAACTAATGGCTTCTCTAATGGAGTTAGTAGAAAAAGTAATTGGAGGCAGAGAAAAGAAGAAAGATGAGACTTGTAAAGGGATGGAGAGCAGTGAGCATAAGAAGGCATGCAGAGGAGGAACAGTTAACCCTGATGCTTATAGAAGTAGACTGAGATTCAAGACTCACATGGTCCATCAAAATCCTCTGTAATATTCAGATTTAACATAATATTTACAACTCTAATAAGCACGTTGGGCTGATGACACATTCAGCAGTTGACAGAGGTGATGCTTGTTAAGCAAGAGTAATAAAGGGGACATATAATGAGAAATCCACTTAACAGTGTTTTTGAACATATGTCTGGGTAACCTGAGTGTCTACTGACCCACCAAATGTGAAATAAATCCAGTCCTTTGTTTGTGGTCTGCTTAAGTCTTACTACACAGAGAAAAATTCTCCTTTTCAAATTTGCTCAACTTGTGATGTCACAGTGGGATTCTGGTAAAAAAAAACAAAATACCCTCCTCTCCCCTGGTATCTCCACACATGGACTCCATCCCCAGCCAAAATGTAAGCTACACATTTTTTAAGCACCTGTACAAAAGTATCCGATTCGTTCATTCTGTCCTTGTTTTAAAGACTGCTACATGTAGAGATTAAGAAATGGATGTATGAGTCAGTGAGCTGTCCTAGAGGAGAGCACAGGGATCAGAGGACTGCCTGTTGCCTTTAATAACATGTAAGGAGGCAAGAGACTGTCTGGCCAGACAAAACTAAAATACTCTGGATATCAATGAGAAGAAGAGGAACAGGCAGACGGATAATGAGGGGAGTAAAAGAGACATGCTACCTTTACAAATACAGAACAGTAGTCCGACCAGGAATAATGATGAGGAAGTAGAAACACCTTTTGTTTTTGTGCATCTGAGATATCGATTTTGTGATTCTATTTCTCTTTGTGTTCAAACATTTAAACTCAAGTGATAAACAGTTTGGGGTTTCAGTTCTATTTCCAATAAGTCCTACTGAGCTTGAAGACAAAGGAGTATAAGCCCTGCTCAGTCACATACAGTACAGGGGCTCTTTGGATACTGTGGGTTTGTTGTGCTTTAAAATAAGCTCTCCACTTGGTCCCTAATGAAGACTTGATGATTTGGAATTTATCAATATATATTATTCTTTTCAAAACAAAGGCAAAAGTATTTTCATTCTACACATCCTACAGAGTACGTTAGACTGATTTTTAAAGGACATTTATTGACTTCCTCTTTTCTCCATGCAGTTGCCCCTTCACAAGAAGAATATACCAGTTCTCATACCACATGTAACTCATAAACAATTAAACATTTACCTTCTACTTTTAGTATAAAACCAAGCTTCATCATTTTTGCAACCTGCCATACGTTTTAATATTGCCCTTTAATTATGTTGTTATTTTTCTGTTTCAAATTATTTCTCCATAAAATTATAAAAAGAACTCATGGAAGTAATCCCATGTTTCACATTTACTTTCTAATTCCCACCTGTCTTCTTAGATAACCTCTATACTCCACTCCTCTCTCATTCCCCTCTGTAATTAATCAAAGTGGTAGACTAATCTGACACTCATACAGGTCTTGCTCCCTCCATGCACACAAAGTGCCCCATAGAGAAAGTATGAGAGTGTGTGTAATTTGGTTCCTCTCAAAGAGATCAGGTTAATGAGATGTAAGTGTGCTATGACACGCGGTGTTAATTCATTGTCATATCTGTTACCTCATGTTAAGTACAACAGCCAATCAGAAAAACATTGACTTAGTCCCAATGACAGGCTTCACTCACACACACACACACACACACATTGTATTTAGACCAGTGGTTCTCAACTGGTCTAGCCTCAGGACCCACCACCAACTCCCTCATGAAAAATCCAAACCCGAATTTCAGATATTTTTTAACCAATCAGAATTGTTCAATGAAAAATGTAGCCATTTTGAGCTCAGACGGTACAAAACGTGACAAAAAAAGCATGTTTTGAAACCCTTAATAGACTTTTTGACACAGAGACTTTTTTCCAGGCACACATTCACGACCCACTGAAAATGGCACAGCGACTCACTTTCGGTAGCGACCCACCAGTTGAGAAACACTGATCTAGATGCACCATGTAAACGCTAATGTCAAACAATTAAAGCTAGTAAAAGGTTATGAACAGCATGGCTTTTGTCTTACTTTTGAAATGTCAGCAGTGCTTTTGTCTGGCTCTGCACAGAGCAGACATCTGAACTGAACTGTGAGACACAGGAAATGGACTGAATCATGTGTGTGTCGTTATGCTGTTAACTAGACTTTGTTTGACTGAACCTGATGTTTTGTTAAATCTACTTTTAGGTGATGGTGTGTTACTAGCGTAGTAAAGATAGAGCAGCACTTCCTTATTCATTTTTTATTTAGCTTATTCATCAATATATATTGTAGATATACTTTTTATTCACTCAAGAAAATATGCATTGAACTTCTATTCATGACATACTGCTATATTTTTTAATTAATTACAACTATCATTATTGCTATTATATATTTATTATCACCCAAGTACCTTCTGTTGATCATTATGGAATAAAAAAGTTCTAATGTATTATTATATGTCTATTTTCTTTTGTTTGTTTTTCTAGTTGTCTCCATTTTGGTATTTTTTTCTGCTTTGTCTTTGCTGTTATACTGTCTTTACTCAATAGCCATCAATTTCTCGACCAGTAGGGTATGAGTTGCCATCAGGTATGTATTTAAAATAGAAGATGTTTGATCCTTTGGCTCAATACTGCATTGCAGTGAAAAAAGTGTTTGCCTGATATCCCCACTCTCTCTGTCATAACAGTGGAAATACCATAAAACCTGCCTAATTCTATTCCTGTTTCTAGTCCTTCTTCTCCTATATCATTGCCCAATCTTACACAGTCTAACTGACTTGGGTAGAGAGGAAACAAATAGAGTAAGTCATCTGTTGAATATTACTGAATATATCTCTTTTCAACCCACCTCGAGTGTACAACCACACCAGAGCAAGAAATGTCCTAAAGAAAGAGAAAAAAAATGTGTATAGACTGAGAGCGAGTGCAGAAGAATGAATGAATGTCATTGTTGAGAGAGACAGAGAGGGCGAGAGAGTGAGGTAGAGAACAAGAGAATAAATGAATCTCTGCTGACTATAAATAGCCCTCTCAGTCTACAGAGCTGGTTGAATCGTCCCGTCTGAGGTGGGTCGCATTTGTTACAGACATCTCACTCATTGTAACCCGAGACACAGCTGACTGACACACTTACACTGCACTCAAAAAAACAAAGGGATGTGTGAGTTCAAGTGCAATAAAATACAGTGTGTTAGAGAGTACATGTGCCTCTTCTGCTTCACATCACAAAAACAAGTGAAAGGCAAAGACAAACAAGAAGGAGTTTTAAATAGGGTGTTTTCAAGGATAGAGCGGAAAACCAGGGGGAGAGGAAGGGATGGAAATACAAGTGAGTCAGAGAAAAAACGAGAGATTTAGGGTTTGTACAGCCAGAAGAGGGCAGGGACTACGTGGAAAGGAACAAGGAAAAACTGTGTAAGGTGTTCAAGACGAGCAGTATAAAAGGTTGAACTTATAAAAAAAAGCTGTGTCACGCATATTTCTCCCTCATAGGAACAAATGTTCAGAATCTTCTTTCATTTTAATATCTACCAATCAAACTTTATTTGTATAGCACTTTTCATACAACAAATGTATCCCAAAGTGCTTTACATCAACATTTAATCAAACAGCAAACAACATGACTCCCTCACCCACCCCATCCCACAATCCAAAAACTAAAGTAAAAGTAACTAGATAAGAACAGGTACTGAGGAAACGCTATCATTTATTCTAAATAAGGAAACACAGGAGGATGAAATGAGATTCAGTTAAAAGCTCTACTAAAAAGGTAGGTCTTGAGTTTGCTTTTAAAACTGTTTACATTGTGTTCTGCCCTCAGGTCTTCTGGTAAACTGTTCTACGTTGGTCCACAGCGCAAAACGTAGTAGTTTCACAATAAGGGCTCTAAAATTGTGACATGTCAACGTTTCCTTTTGTCTATTCTTTTGTATAGGCATACCTGAGGTCACATGACTGCCCAGTTTTCCCCTGGCGAAAAAAAAAACATGGCTTAAGTGTCGTTTTGATAACCTTTCTGGCGACAAATGTACATTGTATCTTCATAATCTTCGTTCGGTTTATGTTTATGATCTTTAGTTTGTTCGTTTCTACGAAGATTCTTTCAAGTCTCGCTAGAAAAACGTTGGGTTGTTACGTTTTCTACCGTTGCTATGGTGGTTGCTATGGACGCTATCAACAACGAACCGGAAGGAAGTGGACGTTCGGCTCGCGGCTCTTAAAACGGGTTTACATCAGACCCTAGACATCAAACTAAACTCCGATGCAATAAATAATGATTTCTGTTACATTTTTATGGATGTCTTTCATTACAACCAAATTTAATAAAACGATTGGAACAGATCGATGCATATTAGCAACATTATAAACTATAACATGTAACAATACATAAAGACAATACTGTACAGTTTGTGTGATTTATATGATTTAATAATTTTATTTAACAAAATAATCCTGACGGATTAGATTAATACCAGAAAATGCAATCAATAAAGTAAACGGCCGGCGATAAAAACTACAAACGGGCGCATGACACTGACATCAAATAATGACGTATTGATAATCGTCACTTGTGAGTGACCTCTTTATTAGATCTTTCAGGGGGTATTTACTGATGTTTTTGGAGGTTGGTTTCAAAATCACATCTTAAATCTGTGTTAACCAAAGATCCCATTCCAGGAATCTAAGCAAAATCCCATTCAAAAAGCCCACTATGCTATCGTCTGCCAGTGTGCTGCTGACATGCGCAATCGTGCAGTCACGCCCACTGTCGGTTTAAAGGCCGAGGGCGCGTTCACTATCGACTCAAGGCCCCCCGTCCCCCTCTCCCTCCTCTCCGTAGATTCAAATTTTAAATCCCTTTTTCATACACTTATGTTTGACCTAGAACCCCCAAATTTTCACCAGTTGTTCATGAGATTGGGAACTGTCACCTAAATGAAATCAACTTCCTAGGTCTCTTCTAAGAGATTTTGTGAGCCCACAAGTCACTTAACGCCCCACTCTCAATTTGCCAAACCTTTCACAATTGAAACACTTTTATCAAAACATCAAAAAAGGGTGTTAAAAAGTGTGAAAATGTTCCAAAAGACAGATGGTCATTCTCCACTATATGCTGTATGCTTTGTGAACAAGACTGATGTTAAAAACTCCTTTTAAAGGTGCTTAAAAGAGCTAATTTGACCATTTGAGGCCTAGCAGAGACATGAAGCCTTTTGACCTGTTCAACCCTGTTGCTCTATGAAAGACATTAAACTGAATATTAAAACAATGACTGATGACAAATTAGATTAACTCTTGTATAAGGAAAGAAGGATAAAAAAGTACTAGGATGAATTAATATGGACAAGAACATAAGAGAGTTTTACTTTTAGCCATAATTCTAAACCAAGCACTTCAGGCTGTCCTCCAAGCATATGGTTCCCCAGATTTTATGATATACTTACATCAAAACAAATAAACAAACAAAATAAAAAAAAATAAAAAAAATTAATGTACTGGGCTTTGAAAGCGCTCTATGAAAGTATGACTGCAAGACCCCATGCCTATGAAATAAGTTTTTGGCTTAGAGCTGAACGACATACATCGTTGGAAAGGTCTCATCCTGGAGAGTAACATATGTGAAGATGAGGTTTCAACATGACCCCTGTTTTGAAATAATGCCCTTTGAACCTTGAACCAAGGGCATGTTTGAAGGCTTATACCTCAGCAACAAAAGGGGCTACAGACATGGGAATAACTGTTTTAGAGAGGTCTTGGAACAAAGTACCATGAGAGGGTAGTCAGCTCACCAAAACAACAGGGGGAGCAGCTATATATGGTTAAAATACATTTTAACAAATGTATCAATTATTTTTTAAATATCTGATAACATAAATGTGTTAACTCCCCTGTGTACCCGCAATTAAATATATATTACTTCTTAGGTAAGGGAAACACTGAAATTTGTATAAAAGACTACAATTCCTCAGAGTCAAGTCATACAGCTTGATACTGAATGGCGCCATAATTGTAGTCTTTTCCGTTTCCAAAAAAAGGTTGTAACTAGGATTATAAAAGGCTTACAAAAGATATATTCACTGAATATGTCACGGATCTCGTGTGGCCGAAGTATTTATTGCATAGTACATATATGATATATGTTAAAATAAAGTACATATATCAGTTAATTTCGGATATTTTGACTGTTATTCTAGAAACGGCAATTTTGGTAGTTATGTCTGGCGTTGTGCACAGAGGGAACATAATTAGGGTTGTAAAAAATGTATATACCTATACCTTTGTTTCCGTTTTTAACGCCGTTTTGGTGCCGAATTGAATGTACTATGGTCACAAGTGTTGGGGTAGCTTGTTGTCTTGGTCCCAGGCGCCAATCTCTTGATATAAGGATTTTGTGAAAAATCAATGGAGGATTTGAATGGGAAAATTTAATTCCGGAACCAGAGCAGCCGAAAAAAGAGCCACGAACCGAACGTCCACTTCCTTCCGGTTCGTTGTTGATAGCGTCCATAGCTATCACCATAGCAACAGTAGAAAACGTAACAGTTCAACGTTTCTCTATCGAGACCTGAAAGAATCTTCGTAGAAACGAACAAACTAAAGATCATAAACATAAACCGAACGAAGATTATGAAGATACAATGTACATTTGTCGCCAGAAAGGTTATCAAAACGACACTTAAGCCTCAAACTATTTTAAAATATTGCATTTTCCACCAAAAATAGAAGGGATGTCCGCCATGTTTCTTTTTCGCCGGGGAAAACTGGGCAGTCACGTGACCTGAGGTATGTCTGTACAAAAGAATAGAAAAAGGAAATGTAGACATGTCACAATTTTAGAGCCCGTATTGTGAAACTACTACGTTTTGCGCTGTGGACCAACGTAGGTATTACACATTTTGACATGAGACTGGGTTGTAAAATGATCACCTTTTGGGAGCATGAAATGAACATGTAAACATGTATGATAAGAAAATGGAAAGCCATGGCAGATTCAATTAAAATGGAACTGTTGGTGATAAATATGACAATATGTTGCTTATTATGTTTATCAAGATACATGTTTACCTTTTCAATTAGGCGGTGGGTGACCTATAGTGGCCTAACAGTGATGTTGTATTTGGTTAGAAAAGGCTGAACTCCAGCTCTTAACAAGGGCCTTTCTTCAGCTCATCATTAAAACACATTCACACACCAGTTTATGCCTTAAAGGAGAATTTGGGGTTTAATACGCAAAAATACTTTGACAACCAGACAGGAGGATCCAGGGACCAAACCGCCAATATTACAGTTTAAGAACAAGACAAAAAGAGACGTTAGTAGTTTAAACTACATGTTTCAGAAGCTTAGAGGTAATGTAGCTGTTTTCTGAATCTTAAAGCTTCTCAGTAGCTCAGCTGTTTATTGAGGAAATGTTGTGGTGCGGCTCTCACACAAGCTGCGTTTTCCCATAACAGCTGAAGTCTTTGACAGCAACTTCTTACAGTATACAGAACGGTAAGGATGCAGGAGGTGCACAATAAATCAGAAAAGTTTAAACTGAGTGTTCAAGATATTTAGCATATTAGCCATTTTTCATGTTTGAAGTTAAAGAAAATGAATACAATTGAATTGATGTGCAGTCACACAACATATTTAAGAACTGTGTAATGTATGAATGGGTGTGTGCTCTTTTGGACTGCTGCCTGGCTGGCTTCAGAGTCACAGCTGACTCTTTGTGTCAGAGGAACGGGTTGTTGCTGTTACCAGCTGCTCCTGTATTATTTTCTCTTGGTTGTTCAGTCCAAAACATTTCAACATCCCCAAGGACACTTCAGGATACAGTTGCAAAAACTCCATGATCCAGATTTAAATTACTAGGAAAAGTCTAAATGCACATGTTTTTTTTTTCCATTGAAAAGCTTGTATACTTGTTTCAAAGGAATAAAAGTGTTCTTAATTGAATATCCTGCCAAGGGAGAAAGCCCCACATTTCTTTCTAATTATTTTCATTTTTTTTATGCCTCACAGACGCTCTTCAAAATTCTCATAAAGGCCAAGTGTTTGATCAAATGTTCTCCTAAACTATTAAGATATTTGCAAGACTGTCCAACAATCAATTTTTTAAATTTTCCAAAAAAAAGGAAAATATGAAATCGGGGGAAGAATTTAAAAAAACACACAAAAACCCCAGCAAATCAGACAACTGGGACAATTCAATAAAACTGTAATACCATTACAAAGAAAACCAACTGGAAATGAATAAGATTAAGATCATATCAGATCTGAAGTGCATTTTCTGAAAACAGGACAAAAGGCACTCTATAATATATGTGCTCATGGTTACCTTGTTCAGAATATCTATCCAAAAGGAAACATTTAGGGCATTTCCTATTCCTGAAAAATACGATGTCAAGGATGGATCTCATCCTAACAAGAGGACAGTCACTTGACCAGATGACAGTAAATAAATACAAATGGTGTTTAATCCTCCATTAAATATGAAACAAATGATTCAGTTTTCATAGGATGAAAAAAGAACACAGAGGATGGCTTTTTCTTAAATGGATACACATCTTAAGTTTAGTGCTCCATTCAGCAGGATGAAGTACTTGTCACAACATGACACAGGGTCCTCCTCCACAGACTGCTGATATTATTCCACCCCATCCTGGTAGGCTGACTAAAAAGTGAATCATCTGCACATTTTATGATGTGTCTGTTGGTGCCATTTCCTTATAAATGATATACACATTCAAAAGTGAAGAAGACTTTATGGGCACCATAAGTGGACTTTGATTTAAAGGTACACTGTGCACTGTCTTTGAGACCCATTGGTTAAAATAGTAGTATAAATTATAAAAAATAATGATGTGCACCTCACACAGGATCATACAGTGTCAGTGCATTTAAAATGCTGTATTTTGATCATGTATAGTATGTATGTAATGTTGTTAATTGGTTGAGTTCCCTTGCCATCTGCAGAGCCTTTTAAGTAATTGGTATTCAGGTTGGACTTTTGAGATCATCAGATCTGAATGTGATGTTATCCATCTATAACATCACATTCTGCCAGAACAACTTTTAATAAGGCAGTTTTTTCTTACCACTGTAACTTTTGCTGCTTTGCTAAAGTGCTGATGATGGATAGGCCGGGTCTTTGTAATATAACAATAAGTAAGGTCTTTTACCTGCTTTTTGTAACATAACAATGAGTAAGGTCTTTTACCTGCTTTTTGTAACATAACAATAAGTAAGGTCTTTTACCTGCTTTTTGTAACATAACAATGAGTAAGGTATTTTACCTGCTTTTTGTAACATAACAATAAGTAAGGTCTTTTACCTGCTTTTTGTAAAGTGTCTTGAGATAACACTTGTTATGAGTTGACGCTATACAAATAAAATTGAAAATTGAATTGAATTATAGAAATTTGAAGTTAGGAGTCCATATTCGTGGATTACTCTATTAAGTTTACAACAGTTTAAGATTTGGGAAATATATTTGATATACTTTTAGAATCCATTCCAATCTCAGGGATCAGAGTCGGTTGTCTCTTAACTGGAAGGTCGGAGGTTAGTTCCCCAGCAACTACATGTCTGATGTGTCTAAGATATTTAACCCCAAGTTGCTCCTGCTGCTTCTTCTTGGGCATGTGAATGTGTATAAATGGGATAGTTAATACTGATGGACAGCAGCCTCTGCCATCTGTGTGTGAATGTGTAGGTGTGACCTGCGGTGTCAAAAAACAAAGCACTCAAGTCCATTTACCATTCATGACCATATGTCAAATATGATGGACTTGGCAGCCGATATCTGACAAATCTGAATCTGACAAAAACATCTACCCTTGAAAGACTTACAAATAAGTAAGCTTTTTGTTTAAAGAGGACATATTATCCCCCTTGTCCACCTTTTCAAACATTCCCCTGTGGTCTAAATGAAACATCTGTGCTGTGCTTTGGTCAAAATATAACATGAATCAAGCACCAGAGGAGGTTTATGACCCTGTATAAAACAAGTCTCTCAGAACGCTCCGTTTTGTTGTGTGTGTCTCTTTAAATGCGATGATGGGAGACATGACTCCTTTGCTAGTGAGAATAAAAATGGCGGACCTGCGTTAAAGTTTTGCTCTAGGCCAGGGGTGGAGTCGTCCATTGGTGGAGATATCAGGGGAAGGGAGGGTATTTTTGTATTTTTTTTACCAGAATCCCACTGAGAGGACAAATCCCTTTCAGTCCATTGATGGAACTTAGAGATGGAATTTTGATGCAAAAAGTGTTTATTTGAGGTTTTCACAGCTGAAAGAAAATTGAATCAAATGAAGCACAAATGAAGAGGTCTGCTAAGTTTAAAGTGCTGAGTCAAGCTGACTCCTTAGTTGAGACACACAAAGGATATGCATTCAAAAGAGGTGTTCAATTCATAATAGTCCTTGAAATTCTTTTTGATTAGATTAGATTTACTGGATTTAAAAAAACCCACCTTAAGCGATTACTGTAAAGATATGAGGAAAACAGACTGGAATCAGATTGATACAGATTTGTATCATTTGAATTAAAGCACCACTTTGCCAATTTACATTTACATGTCTGCAACAACCTTTGTCTGTAAATCCTTTTTACAAATGATCTGGGCTTTTATCCTCATTTACCATCTGCTCAGCTCATAGTCTACATCAGGACATTCTCCCCTTGAAGTGGATCTGTTTTCTTTAGTGAAGCCCTCAAAACACACATCAAACCTTGAGTTTACAGTGGAGGTTAATCCCTCTCTTTGCCACTCCTGTTCCAACTCCTCGTACTCAACAGGAGGTGTTGAGCCTTTTGGTCATTATGATCATAATAATGCTTCACTATCAAAGACCATGGCAAGAAAGATATTTATTTAGATCGAAATGATGAGGTGAGCTTGGATAGGAGAGAAGATTGAGGTTAGATAGATGAAGGGTAGGGTCGAGGGATGTGGGATGAAGGGATGAGGGTACGGATGGAGGGATAAATGGGTGAATGGATGAAGGTAAGGGTTGAGAGGTGAATGGACTGGTGTCAGCTGATGCCAGTATGACTTGAGGAAACCAGACTGGTGGAGACTCTGGGTGGTTAGCCTCCTCTTCTTTGCTCTCTGTATGGAGCCCGCCATAAGAGACCAGATGCTGCTGAAAAGGGATTGTTTCCTATATTTCAACTTCTACTCTATCCGAGTGATGCACTGAAGTGTCAAAAATTTTTTGTTGCAGATGTTCTCTATTTATCAACAGTTAATACTTTGCAGCTACAGACGTAATTGTACCTCTGGCACCAGTATTGTTATTTCATGATGGGGGTGGCCCAGAAGAACTACATGCTATTTCCTTTTAGATTTTCAAGCCTTTGCTTTTATTGCAAATCAGCTTTGTGTCCAACAACAAAAATGACATTTCAAATGTTGTGTGAATTTTTTATGTTAAAATAAACAATTGGTTGACTTAAATATTATACAACATTTAATCAAGCTAAACTTTACTGCAGACCTAGTGTGGTGCATTGCATCCTTATACTTTATGGCATTGACAACAATGCTGGAGTGTCCAGTTTCATTGGTCATAACACATAAACTGAAGAATGACAGTGTTGCTCCAGCTGACATTTGAGGTCAACATTGATTCTATATCCCCATAAAATGTGTCTTTGAGGAAATGTAATCTGTTTTAAATTTTTGCATCTCTGCATGTTATGGAAACCTGAACTTGTCTAATAAGAATAGACTTGTGAGACTTGTAAAAACAAGCAACAGAATCTCAGGTCGTCGTTTTAGAGCTCCTGTAAGGAAGACAAAAAGACTCCAGGTCTCATTTGTACCAAGTGCAATTAATATGTTAAACAACAATCAGCCATTTGTTGCTCTTTTTGCACTTGAATTGCACATTTGCACTTTAATGACTTGGTAGGAATTGCTATTTTGGTATGAGCTCTTGACAGATTTTATTGTGACACTTTATTATGTTTTATTTGGTTTTATATTTTGTTGTGCAGTCTGATTTTTTAAATTCATTTTCCTTTATGTTTCATGGTGATGTTGTCGTTGTGTTTCTTGTCTTCTATGTGCTCCTGCTGCAACGCAAATTTTCCCTTGTGGGACAATAAACAATCCCTATCTGAATCTGAATCTGATTCTGAAATACACTGTCACAATAGATTCCCTACACTTGAGAACATTGGTGATGGTAAATGTCTTAAAGGATGCCCCTTTCAAAAGCACAGCTAGAAATTGTCAAATTTTGCCTGGATCATTGAGTGACTGTGCAATAAAATGACAGCGGTGGATCATAGCAGCAGAGCTTCAAGATCTTTATGCCATCCAGATATAAATGTACTTAGAATTAAAAGCCTGAACATGCAAAAAAAATGCCAAAGGTTTTTGGGTTTATTTGTGTATATCTATGTGGAAATATTGGACTGGTTTAATAAAAAACTACCACAGCCTCCAGGCATTGCTGGAGTAAACCACTAGAGGGCCCAAGGGCACATATCAACTGTAAAAACTCCAAAATACTATGCACAGGAAGCTTACTTTTAACCAAACAAGACAACAGGATAAGGTTATTCAATCTTGAATAGGTCACGTTTATGTTTAAGTAGTGCACATACTAAAAGACTTTCAATGAATCTCATTGTTACGCAATGAACCTGTGGGCCGACGAGGACCTTGCAGTTTCCAGATATCTGACACTAAACCAAATAAACACACACACAGACACATCCATACACAAACACCAAGAGGTCAGAACAACTTATCCACATTTTTAAAGTGAGTTACAGTCTATTTTAATGTAACCTATTTTGGTTCAGGCTATTAGAAACTGAGTGGCAAAGTGCATTCAAGGCAGCGTATCAGATGTTCACTTGCTCCCACACACAAAAACACACAAACTCAGACAGACAGTTTTCTGTGTCTTAACAAATGCCAGCCACACAGATACTCGCTTGGATATTCCCATGGGTCTTGTTGACTGAACTGATCCAAGGAAGCTGTAGCAGTAAGATCATTTTGAAGTAACAAGATGCAGAAAATTCCCTGACATGTTGATTTAGATATTTCTGTGAAAGTTAGGCTGCAATACTTTTGAAGGCCTAATATGCTGTTATATAATTCTGCCTGAAGGTCTTTGGCATACAGTATATAGTTGTCAGGACTATTGTTTTTGTGCTTTCTTTAATGCCACTATAGTTCATAATACATGTATTCAAAAACTGATGAATATTGTTTTTATAGTTGCTGATGTGAGCTGGGTTGTGGACTTATAAAGCATGACATTGTGCTTTGTTTCTCTACAATAGTTGTAATTAGCTCCCCTATTTAAGTCTCCCAGTTGAACATGTGTTCATGCTGTACAGCTAGAACAGCCTTACAGACATCAACAAGTGTCCATTGCTGCTTCCAGCTTAGTCTGTTAATGTTTGAGATCCTAAAGACAAACGAGTGGAAGAAAATGCTCTGAACCATTTTCTTTTTTTCTTTTCCATATAATTCTCTTTCTCTAATACTTCACACAACGTTTCTCTCTCTTATGCCGCTTTGCTCCTGTTCTCTCAGGGCCTCTCTATTGCTCCATTGCACTCACTATTCTATTGACCCTCAATCCTCTGTACCTGTCTGTCTTTTGTGCTTGTTATTTCAACCGACTAAGATAAACACACAAATGCATTCAGCAAGAAGCACACAATCACACAGCTAAGCACTCTATTAAAAGGGACTTATAATTAAACTTCAGATGCAAACTATATAAAAAAATTGCCTCATCACTCTGAAACAATAAAAAGAATAAATCCTCATAGAGTTTTTCCTCCATTGAATAGCTTGACATTTTAAAGCAGACTCAGCTTGTTTCAAGGCCGTACATTATCTATCCAGTAAGCCTACAGGTGACACAAGAGGACAAACTTCACCCACCCTTCACTCTCTTCTTTTTCTCTTTCTCTTTCCTTTTCCTTGGCTTTTCGGGACTTGTGCAGGAGTCCAATCAGGATCACAGCGGCCCGAATGCCTGCCTTCTTGTTGTGGAAACGCCCCCCGGTTTGAGACATGCTTGGCACCTCTGCTGGTGCAAGAAGGGGTTCAGGTGACAAGCGGTCCAAGGTCAGACCAGCTCCAGGATCCCTGGAGTGCAGGTCCTGCTTGGTTGTTGCTTTGCGGGGATCCAGTGTGAATGGTGGTAGTCCCAGTCTTAGTACTGAATCCTGTCAGGAGTGTGGGCAAATAGTTTCTGCCAAACAAAGTACCTGTTTGGTCTAAGGTAAGAGCTTTTCTGTCAGATATTCTGATAGAAATCCAGACAAGCAATTCAAAAAAGTAAGATTCATGAGCCACTTTTGATAGGTTGTCAGATCAAAAAACGCTGTTTTTGGTGTAGGATTCAATAAGCCTTTCTTGTTATCCCAGAGGTCCAGGGTTGCACAGCTGCACTCCAGCTCAAGGTGAACTTCTATCTGCAGTCCGTGCCTCTGCAGAGAATCTGTGCATTGAAGCTCCATTACACATCACACTTCATGACGACAAGAAAAGGCTGCTGACTGCTCTCCAGAAAGACACACCGTGGCACTGCATCTTTCTGTCACATCTACATCTGCCTCCCCACCTTCTCTTACATGCTCTGCTTCTTCTTCATCTGTGTCTGTTGCTGCTCTGCTACCTCCTTCCTGACTGCTGAGCCCCTCCCTCCTCACTCTTATAGGCTGGAGTTATTACAAGAACCACCTCCACCTCCCCCTCCTCCTCCTCCTCCTCCTCTGTTTGCCCCTCTCCGTCTCTCCCTGCCCTTGTTTTTACCTTGTTAACAATTTTAGATTAATCTCCCTGACCTTGTTCTATCTATGCCTGGTTTTATGATTTCACAGCCACACTACTCAATCTGTCTGAGAAACACACACTTCACACAGGCTCGCCAGTCTGTGTGCACATCCAAGGACATTGGAACTTAAATGTTACCTAACAGAATGGAAGTTGAATAAATGAGGCCATGAGAAAAAATAGTATTTGAACACATTTTACATGTCCTCATTTATGCTTATACACACAATAGTAATGTAATATTACACACTACACCTTCTGTTCACTGGTACTTATTTCACAATCTTTATTGGTATTCTCACCACTCACAAACTGCCTGCAAGCTTTCTGCTATTTTTTGCACTTTGAGTAGTCAGCAGACTAGCAAGCGCTTTACGAGCTCCAGTCCATTTACCATCCTCTCATTTACCTGTGTATTCAGGTTAACCAACTGATGTATTAATTGATTAAGTGAGTGAATGGTTGGCTAATCTAATGAATAGCAACCTTAATATGTTGGCATTAGATAGCAAAATGTAATATTTCTACTGTGCTTTCTCCTACTTTCTTCCTTCAAACAAGCCGGCTTATCATTTACCTCTGTGCTTGTTCACTATTTGTTTTCCTTCAGCTTTCATGCCATGAGTCTGAATAAAAAACTACAAAGTAACAGTCTAGACTAGAAATGACAGTTTATACCTCTGTTTAGATACTATTTTTGTTTATTCAAGTTTTAGGTGATCTGGACAAACAATATAGAGTATTAAGAGGCTGTCTGCCTCCATGTTGTGTCTTGTATTTGCTTTCAATGTGGCCTCTGTGATTATTCTTTTCCCTTGTCGCCCCAGTATTGTCTTTATTGCATGAACTGCTTGGTTGTGCCTGCTCCAATTGTGTGTGTCTATTCCTTTTGCTTAGACCTGTTGTAATTATAAATGTAATGTATTTTATTGTATTTTACTGGCCGAGGACTATTGCTGGAAATTAGCCGTAAAGGCTATGCTGCTTCTTTTACTGTACAGTTAATTAAAGGGGACTGTCCATGAAACAATAAACAAATAAACTAAACTAAACTAAAAAAAAGGCTGACATTACTGATATTTATTAATTTCTTAATCTTTAGAAAAAAACATTAACATAACCTAATGATGTTATTGCTCCAGCTCATAGACAATAAAAAACATGGACGTATAAACTTTACTCATTGGTTACTGAAGGGGATTTTTCAAGCTGAATGATGGCCGTTACCAAATTTTAATTCTATCTCAACTTAACTAGGTCAATCAGGCAAAGAGTTGGAGCTGAGGCAAAGGGGTCATATTCTTATTTTTCTGGTTTTATATGACCTTTAGTGTGTTTTCCAAGTGTCCTGTGCATGTTTAGGCACATCTATGTGCAAAAATTCAAAGTCCGTGGAAACGCGGCTTCTCCTACGTCCTCCTGTTAGCTGTAGCATTAGCTGCATGTAACACTTGGTTCTAGCCCCCCTCGATAAAAATTTGTCGAGTGATCTCACACTTGTCAGTGTGAGATCTTGTCACTTGTCACTTGTCAGTGTGAGCTCACTGATCTAAGCCCATTGGCTCGTTGTGGCAAGACCAGCAGCTCATGTTGCACGCCCGTTAACTTCTGTAGTACGCCCACGATATGCGGTAGCCTGCGGTAGCACAGTAGTGCTAAGGTGCTAATGTTTTTGCTCCACTTGGAGCCAAAGTGGCTGACAACTGACCAATTACGGCAGGGCCGACAGGCCGACCAATCAGATCAGACTTGGCACACGTGGGGACTCTAAACGTGGGCACTTCAGAGCCTTAAAGAGAGAGTCAGAAGCGAGCCGGTGCATGGAGCGGCAGTATGAAAACAGACACTTTTTTATAACATAAGCTATTGTGAACATACTTTAGTAGGTACATAGATTAAATATAGGAACCCCAAAAAGGGCAGAATATGGGCTCTTTAAGACTCAAGGCAAACAGCTGCAACGAGCCAACTTGAGGTTCTACTGTTTTTTGCACTTTCGCATTGGCTTCATTTCCAGGACCAGAGTTTGCCACTTGCTCCAGCTTCATAACAGTTGAATATGGAAGTGATATTTTGAAAACTCAAGACAATGAAACAAATCATCAAATATCCTCCAACTCCAAACATAAAAAACGCACTTAACCTCCTTACAGAATAACCAAAAATATTTGCAAATTGGAACTTTTGGTTTGGTAATGAAAATCCGATTCATCGCCTTTATTCTATCTCATTGCACAACTAAACAGCCGGGCTTTACAGCATTTATTTCCTCATCAAGCTAATTTGTTAAGTGTCTTTTAAGGCCTGAATGATAATGTATGGAACATTAAACAGGGTTCTGTTTGCTTAAAGGTAATAAAAAAGAGAAGATATCACTCTGTAGAAACACAAAATGAAATACAAACAACATAAAAACTTATAAAATAAACAAAGTGCAACCAACATTGCACATGTGAACCATCAAACAGGAGTGTAAATATTAAAGGTTTTTATGGCTTGCGAACATTGAGATCTTCAGATTTCCTACAAATGATAACAATAGATAGGCTATGTTTAATGAGACAAAGTGACTGAGTAAACTATGCTAACAGGAAGTGATCGTTCAACAGAAGCCAGGGAGGAGTTAAGAAAGGATAACAGCAACAACAAGCACAACAATTTACTGGAAGGTCCCATTTTTCTCCTCACTCATTGCTCTTCTCTGTGATCAGCACTATGGCAACCAGACAGCTGCCAGAGGATCTGCCTTAAGGACCCCTAAGGCTGTATCCCCTTGACGACTGTCAGAGCGAGGCTCAGTAGATTTTTGTTTCCTGCCCTCTGTGGAGTTTCCTTTGAAAATCTGACCGACACAATATGGCTCTCTTGCTCAAAGCCATCTGAGGATTTTACCAACTGTGTTGAGGCGAACAAGCTGGACTATCACATGTCTCGAGGGGTTGCCTATGAAAAACACACACACACACACACACACACACCCTGTGCTATTTCACTAGGGTTCTATTGTGCGTCATCAAGGCAGGGGGTGGAAGAAACACCTGTAAGTGTTCGCAGTCAGAAACACAAACACTACTCACTGCCCCCCCCCTCTCTCTCACTAAGTCATATTCACACACACACACACACACACACACACACACACACACACACACACACACACAAACACACACACACACACACACACACACACACACACAACACACACACACACACACACACACACACACACACACACACACACACACACACACACACACACACACACACACACACACACACAGTGTGATATTTTTCCTTTGTCATAACAAGAGGTGTACTAACATCACTGAGCTTGAATTAACATCCACATTGTGTAGTTAAATGTACTTATGGATGGAGGTACATAAATTAGGTTACTGTGCAAATATTCAAAGTCATTTATGATACATTTTTAAGACTACAAAGTCTACAATAATGTGTGTTATTGAAAACCTGTACTGGTTACTGAAGTCATGACCTCTTACTTTTAAGGGGTCATATCATGCTTTTTCTGGTTTTATATGCCCTTTAGTGTGTTTTCCAAGTGTCCTGTGCATGTTTAGGTACATCTATGTGCAAAAATTCAAAGTCCGCGGAAACACGTCTTCTCCTACATCCTCCTGTTAGCTGTAGCATTAGCTGCATGTAACACTCAGTTCTAGTCCCCCTCGAAAAAAATTTGTCAGTGCGGCGTCATTGTCAGTGTGAGATCACTGATCTAAGCCCTCGTTGTGGCAAGCCCAGCAGCTCATGTTGAAATTTCCGAGACGCGTGCTGAGCAACTGACCAATAACGACAGAGCGGATCAGCAGACCAATCAGAGCAGACTTGGCCCACGTGCGGTCTAACAGTGGGGGCTCAACAGAGTGCAGCTGACGGACTCAGAGCGTAGAGGGAGCAAGGAGGAGCAGTACATGAAAACAGACACTTTTTTAGAGCTTTAGCTATTGTGAACGTACAAAAGTAGATACATAGATTAAATATACGAACCCCAAAAAGGACAGAATATGGAATCTTTAAAGATGCACTTCAACAACCCATTTAACAAATGCATCCAGGCAGCCTTTCTTGCCACTTCACACCTTTTTAAGTATATCAAAAACATGCTGATGCAAACAATCTTTGAAGCTTTTGTTTTCTAGCACACGTGCAAACATGACTGAAATGTGCCTGAAAGGCGAGGAAAAATAATGTAGCAGTCCAGAAAATAGGTCTGGCAATACACACACACACACACACACGCACACGCACGCACACACACACACACACACACACACACACACACACGATGGCATAGATATAATTACTGTTTAATCAACTACCGTATGATTAGCACCATCCAGCTATAAGCAGCTAACTGGATTATCGACATATTGTACAAGAAAGATACAACATGTACCAGTCTGCTTTCACTATTTTTGCCCAGCAGGATTACGATCCCTTAGCAGTCCAGAAAATAGGCCTGGCAACACACACACACACCCACACACACACACATACACACACACACACACACACACACACACACACACGTCTGTAAACACTCAATGCTTGACCGAACAACAAGCCCGCCCCACTGGAGAAAATGACCTTCACAACTGCTGCTGAGTAACTATACTCCATCCCCCAACACATTTAAACAAACCCTCCCTCCTCCCACTTTCCTGAGTTTCCAATCATCCATGCTCTATACAGTACTTTGGGAAAATGGAAATACATCTCATCGTGACACATTTACGTCTGTTTTTTTTGTTTCTGAATGTGTATGAGTGTCCATATATGTGTGCTACATTAAATTCAACTAGCAACCAATGCTACTGCACTGTCCTTACAAAATAAGAACAAGCTGGACAAGGTTGTTAAACTAGGCAGCGAGATAACTGGGAAGCAAATGTACAGCATTTCTTTCCTGACAGACCTGTACACACTGAATTTAGCCATCAAAATCACAGCTGACCCTCTGCACCCCCTTTGGTCAGAGTATGAAATCTTGAATTCAGGGTGCAGGTACAGAATGCCCAGGATGAGGACTAAAAGAGGCATTACATCCTTTGTACCGCTCAGTATTCAGCTGCTTAATAAGAACTGGTTATACAGGATGAACTCGGCAATCTGCACTTTATTTAACTTGCTGAAATCCCTCATTGAATTATGTGATGCTTTAATGTGTTTTTATTTGTTCTTATGTGCTGTCCTGTAAATGTTTGTTTGTATTGTGTTTTTTATGCTCTCTGTGCAAGGCAAATTCCCCCAGGGGCAATAAAGGTTTCATTCATTCATTTATGCTGGGCAAGAAAGGTGAAGTGACCTTTGTTAATAGAGAAACAAGGTCAACAGGGTAAATGGACTTAAGCTTGTAGCGCTTTTCTAGTCTTCTGACTACTCAAAGTGCTGATTAAGGACACATTGGACATGTGGCTGCAGGAGCTGGGGATCGTCCTACTCAACTACTGATACACAGCTGCCCTAAATGGAAATGTCAGAGGTGCCATAAAGGTGACTGGTTAGGTATTCAGGATGCTTTGTTTTTGATACTACAACTTTATTAAATGTGATCAAGATTATTGAGCTTCTTGAAATTGCATCTCCTGCCTTCCTTGAGTGAAACAAACCTGAATACCAGTTAGGTTCTAGTATCGACTTAAGGTAATTGCTAATTACCTGAGGAGGCATTGTCTAGTTTTTTGAGTCACTCCTTTACAATTGAACAAAGTCCATATAATAACCCCTCATTTAACTGGTACATGTATTATACTGTATTACAAAGGGCTTTTCAACTCTTTTGTCAATATAAAGTGCTGTTCACAACATGTGGCATTCACCCATTCATAAACACATTCAAATGCTGAAGGTGGACTAATGGGTCTTATTCATCAATATTCACACATTGCTGGCTATGCCCCCAGTGCCTTATCCAAGAACACTTGGACATCTTGGTTTTCTCTAAATGCTTTGTAGTCAATATAAAGAATATTTACTATATGAGAAAGGTATTTTCCCAGTCCTCCTTGACAGCTGTTATTCAATTTAAAAGCTTCATAATTTACTGCTGTACCATATAAGCCAGAGAGTAGCAAACAAAGAATAAATGTGGGTTATTGAGGAGTTTTACTGCAGCATGCTCTCTGTTCCTCTTATGCCAAGGTAACAGAAGTGAATTATTACACTGAGGCAGCGAAATTATGTAAATATCATTTATGTACACAAAAGTCTCAAGCACACATGGAAATTGACGAGCATGTACCCACACACAGTTGATACAGGATAATATATATTATGAAGTGACATGGGAAGCAATGAGATCAGCTCAGTGGTGTTCAACAAACATGACCTCAATGAGCACTAATGGAAGATATACCATTTTTAACCCGCAAGCTTTTGTAGGTTTTTCTTTATTCTTTCACTGCAAGAAGTCTCAGAGAATTAACACTAAACAACAGTTTCCATCATTTTTTTACTTAGAATTTATTGTCTTTAGTCTCATCATTTGTTTTTTATTAAGCCTTCATTGCTGTGTTTTGGTTAACTTGCAGTGCTTACATGAAATCATAAGGAAATTATGGTATAAGAAAGTAAACGTAACTGGAAAGGGTAAATATACTCACCATGCACTATGAACCTCATGGCTGATAGAAAAACTCTTATCAGGTGAATGTAGCATTTAGCAGCTTGACCCACAAACCTCATGTAGATGTTGCGAGTGACTTATACACATCAGAAAATAGTTAAATTGGTCTCCATTTCTAATCCTGCTTTAAATGTACTGTATATGTAAAAAGCAATTTTTTGGGACGACAATGTATCAATACTGTGGAAACACATTTTTTTACAGCCCTGTTGAGGCCTCCAAAAAGCCATTACTTCAGGCTTTCCCTTTTTAACTAAGAATCTGTCACTTTCATCTTCAAGGGTTTTAATTAAATGTAATCTAACTTCATCAGCCTGCTCACTCTGACATATATATCCATTGCCAAATAAGGCAAAAACTCAGGCAGAATTTCAAGACACACAGGACTAACCTATCAAAAATCTCAAGTGAATACAATACACTTTCTCTTATACAGGAACTGAGATAGTCATTTTCTATTTATTTTTTGCCTTTCTATGCTTTCCATTCTTATTAATTTAATGTCACCTGACATTCCTCTGTCCATTCTCTGAGCTGTTGTATATTCCTTCATACCAAATATATCACAGACCTTACACAACAGTGCAAGAGAGATGCACAAGTGTGTGTGATTATACATGTATCTCACTGAGCCTGGAGCCTTGCTGAGTCGGCAAAATAAGACACCATGTGTTGGTAAGGAGGTGACAGATGGAGAAGGAGGACAGGAGAGGGATAGACAGGACAGGTGGCGTGTGATTGC
The DNA here is from genome assembly GCF_963930695.1 of Labrus bergylta. Classification (NCBI taxonomy): domain Eukaryota; kingdom Metazoa; phylum Chordata; class Actinopteri; order Labriformes; family Labridae; genus Labrus; species Labrus bergylta. The sequence continues at coordinate 1,194,031 of NC_089205.1, forward strand.
ACATTTTCATACACACATTGGCCCAACCTTAAAAGGATGAGGTGAGAATATCTGTTAAAGGTTATCTGTTGTTACATGTTATAGTTCAACACCTAAAGATAAAACTGTTCCTCATATGTCCCAGCCATAACCACAAAGGGTCACTCCTGCAAGAGGCCATTGAAACTTAAAACCAAAACAATAAAATATGTAAATAACTAAACTTACATTTATTTGTCTTTAAAGGGATAGTTCTGTATTTTTGAAGTTGGGTTGTAGGAGAAGCTCCGCCCCCTTTACTGAGAAACTGGTCGGCTTGCCAGTGCAGAAGATAAGCAGTACATAGCTGCAGGTTATAAACACTGTCTGCACTTTACCATCAGCAAGCCACTTGGATTTAGCACTAATTAGTGGCACCAGATAAATGTACATCCGCCTCATCATTTACAAGATCTGGATCCCATAATTGCGAGATCCAGATCTCATAATTACCAAAATGGTAATTGCAGATGGTGAGCTGCATCCCAACCTTCAACTGTAAAATACATGGCATAGTGGCACATCCTAGGCAAAGTAAAATGCATTTAATGAAGATGTTTACAATTACAGAATTAAACATAAGTGGAACTAATCAAAGGTAAAAAAAGTTGATCTATTGTAATTCATATTTTTCTTTGCTTGGAATAGAATAACAGATGAAAGATAAGTCAGTGTAGATATCAAGTTTTGCACTACCTGAACAGTGTTTGACCATCTGACTCAACACCGAGGGCTCACATGGCTTTGAGTGATAATGACAGTTAACACATAAACATAAACACACAATGCTATGTGACAAGCGGGGCTGCAATATTGGCAAGTTATAACACATACATTTACACAAACACACACACACACACACACGCACACACACACACACACACACACACGCACACACACACACACACACACACACACACACACACACACACACACACACACACACACAAAGACAAACACGCACTCTCCCTTGCTAACAGCAATGTACTTTCCTGCTGAGAAATAAGGAGATAAACTAAAGAGGAAATAGTAATAAAACTGTCTTTGAGAGTGTGTGTGTGTGTGTGTGTGTGTGTGTGTTTGTCCATGGGTGCGAGTGTGTATATGTGTTTTTTGTTTGTACCTTCAGGGCCAGTGAGCAATCCTGTGAGATTCAGAGCATGACGGGGAAGCAGAGGAAAACAGGTTATATTCTAGCACCCCCTACGCCTCCCCCCAAAGCAAACATTCATTACACACAAAACACAGAGCCCAGACACATATTTCAAACTGCTGTCTCATCCCCGGAGCATCCAAAGTGGGGCCTGATGTATGATTTGTGTCTGGTCACCATAGGCTGCAGCACAGACAGCGGAGACAGCTGGCGCCCTATGCCATGGCTATCTGCATTGAGAAGAAAGTACAGAAGGTATAGGCTACATGCTGTATAATATCAATTCATTCTCAACAACTATAATATGTCATTTGTCTTTTAGCATTCAGAAATGACAAAAAAAAATATTAAAGGCTGAATAAGCAACATTTTATACATAAATGTAGCAGAAATCAAGTATATCCTCTGAAAATAACCCTGTGAGTCATGACTGTCTACAATGGGTGTAACACCCGAGTCCCACTGTCTGTGATGTTTTCAGAGTTTTCAGAGTCCTAACTTCAGTTTGTTTACATCGCCAGGACGGCCGGCTGGCTCATCACCTCAAGTATAAAAGTTGTTTAATTGAGGGACTAGAGAAAAGAAGAATAACATACTGTACTCACTGCTTAACTGTGTTTCTAGATCACGCTCATTTCAGGTAAATTTACATGCAGTCTGAAGATACGAGCATAATAAAGATCGCTAGCATTAGCATGCTAACACAACAATGCAGTGTGAGTTGTTTTGGTTTCATGCTGGTGCTCAAGGGCGACATCGGCTGGATCAAAAAGTTGCATATTCTTTGTTTAATGTACTTACTTAATGTAACAGAACAACATATGTTTTCTCTATATCCATCCATGGCCAAGCATGGCCTCAGGTCCTGCCTTCTTATTTGTTTTTATACGGCACATTTTTTTTATTCTACCTGCATCAGCAGTTTGATATTTTGGGAATCATACTTATTCTCTCTTGCCAATAATGCCCACATCCTGGCATCTTAGATTGGAGGAAACAGGGGAACTTGCTCTGTCTCAAAAATCCAAATCCAAAACCATACTAAAAACAATGTTTGTTACAGTTAATTCGTTAAACATTCAAATTTGAGCCCTCCTCCTGGGCTTATCACCACCAGAAGTGCACTCCCACTGCATGGTTAGCTTGTACATTTACTGCTTGTACCTACTAGAACACGCTCAGGTGTTTGGCCCCTGCCTGTCCAACACAAAACAGGCCAACTAAATGATCACAGGTGAAAGCCAAACCAAGGTTCAACCGCCTTTTGCAATCAGCTTTTGTCTGTTTGGCGCAATACCAGTGTTCACAATATTCACCGGTTTGACCGGCGTCCCATCACTGAATTTCATCAACTGACAAAACTCCCCTACACGCTGTTATGGGCTGGGGGAAACACATCTAATCCTCTGTCGTTATTGGTCAGTTGCTCAGCACGCTTCTCGGAAATTTCAACATGAGCTGCAGGGCTTGCCACAACGAGGGCTTAGATCAGTGATCTCACACTGACAATGACGCCGCACTGACAAATTTTTATGGAGGGGGGCTAGAACCGAGCGTTACATGCAGCTAATGCTACAGCTAACAGGAGGACGTAGGAGAAGCCTCGTTTCCGCGGACTTTTAATTTTTGCACATAGATGTGCCTAAACATGCACAGGACACTTGGAAAACACACTAAAGGGCATATAAAACCAGAAAAAAGAAGAAAAAGAAGAATATGGGACCTTTAAAAGCATACAATTAACAAGAAGGAACGTGAGCTGGAGATAATGAGAAAATGTGAGAGATCGCAGACTGGAGATGGAGCAGATGAATGACAAGTAAGCACTGATTAGCCTGTCAAATCACATACGGTTGTTGTTATTCACTCATCACACTGGTCTTGACGAGCCTTTATCTCCCTTTTGTCATTTCATGGTGACAGAAAAGTCATCAGATAATTATATTCAAACACTCTGGGCTATTTGCAGTATGCTTGTCTATCTTTGCTAATGTGTTGGCAAATAAGCTTTGGGCAAAATTCTACCTCTTCTTTCGCTCACAAACACAAGTTCAGAAAATAAGGCTGTTCCATTTTATTATTTCAAGATATAAAAAAGTGTATCTGGACTTCTCAGATGAAGTGTAATGAAATATTTTTGACAAAAGGTTAGATAAAAATCTGACTTGAGATTTTCTTTGCATTGTGGTGCTTTGAAAACAAAGTGCATAGACCTTATTTTTTGCTGTTAAATTAATTTAAAACAAAACTTAAATCAAAAAAGAGAGCTCTTTGATTTAATCTTGTGATGATTGATATTCATGGTCTTGGTCTTGTTTTGGTCTTGTCTTGGTCTCAACCTCTAAATGTTTTGGTTTTGTCTTTGTATCGGAGCACTCTGGTCTCTGGCGTGTCTTGGTGTCAGTTAGTGTGGTCTTGACTACAACTCTTCCATCAGAGAGGTAAATCAATTTCCTGTTTTCTTGGTTTGCTTTGTTAACTGACTGCTGGTTCATCCCCAGTTTAAAATGTAGAAATAGAAATGGCATGAGGAGGGATATAAAGAACTCATTACATTATTGTAGGAAAGAAAATAGTGAGGAGATTGGTTACATCACACACACACACACACACGCACACGCAAACGCACACACACACACACACACACACACACACACACACACACACACACACACACACACACACACACACACACACACACACATATAGATTTGCTTGTACAGTACTTCTGCTTTTCTCTCTGCTGCCAGAGGGTGCTGTCTTTAAAGCATTTCGAAAACATGTGGGTGTTGCACAGTGCATCTGTCTGCACAGTCAATCTCCGGATTGCTTACAGGGATATCATCTGCAATGCACTTTAGTATGCATTTGATCTGTATATCCGTAATTGTGCTTGTGTATAACCTCTTTTTTCTTGTCCCTTTTGTAAAGCAGTTTACCTTTGAAATGTGCTATACACATAAACATGGAGTTAAATTAAACTGAATCTGGGAGCATGGCCAACTCGTTCGGTCTTCTGTTGAGCAGCTGATAGAGATAAGGAAATTCCAGCCCAGTTTTCCATGTGTTGTACTTTATACAGTTTGTCTAGCAACTTGGAAATGAAAATGGAGGTGGTTGTGAGAATCAATAGTGTAGAGCTGGTTGTACATGTATGTGTCTGATTAAAGACATAACTTAAAGCAAAATTGTCCTTGGATTAATGGTATTTGATCCTAGATTGCATCAGGACATATTACATACTACGACTGCTCAATACCAAAATCCTGTCCCGCACCTACAGATTCTGCATTGTTATGTGAAATCTGAAATAGATTACTATTTGCAAAATATTACTTCTTAAACCAAGAAATGTATATAACAACTATCTGAGGTACACCTGAGTAATGTCCTGTTATTTGTTTTTAAACCACAGAACAATGAGCTGAGGAGGTCTAACCTGAGGTAAGTCTGACTGGGCAAAAAAAAGCAGGATTTCAGCGAGGAGCAGGTGAAGGGTGTAACAATCAATACCCATTATATATTATATTTATTTAAAAAGTACAAGAACACCATACCTTCCAGCAAAATGGTGCAGGGTCACAGAGAAAGCGGCACATATGCACCCACTGTGAAAACGCAAGTAAGATCAGAGTTTACCAAACTGCACTAATCCAAACTGCTCGGTGGCTCTTTTGCATCCTTGCTCCCTCCTCAGGGAAAAGTCTCTCTCCATTTCTTCAGCATCTTTTAGCGTCACCCTCCTGAGATGCCTTGGAGACATGCTGTAACTTGCTGATGTTTTAAGTGTTTGTGTTCAAAACAGTAACAGCAGCAATCACAGACTATAATTTATAACATCCTCCTGAGCTGGTTACCAACAGAAACACTGTCAAGGCCTGTTACTTCTGTAAAAAACTCAACAGAGATTTTCAACATGGAGAAGTGATGAACATGAACATATAAAGGTTGTTTGTTCTCAATCAAGCAATGGCAGTGTGAGAGAGTGCCTAACTGGCTATATTGGAAGAGTTGTGTATTGCTTTTTTTAAATTAATGTTAGATTAACCTGCTTGAACTAATTCAACTTTTCCAGAAACACAAATGTTTTGCTTACAACTGAAATATTTTCTGAATCTGTAGAAGCTTTTTGGAGTCTCTAGGATTTGGACAAAGATTGTTTCTGATTGTACACTTCCTATGCATTTGATTTGTATAGTCTTGGCGGGAAATCATAGGAGTGATTCTCTCAGCCCTAACCCTAAAGTGTTAATATGTTGACGTAGCTTGTGGGGTGGGGCAGCCGTGGCTCAGTTGGTACAGTCGTCGCCTCTCGACCAGTAGGTCAAGGGTTTGATCCCCAGCTTAATCTCTGATGTATGTCGCTTTGGTATAAGCGTCTGCTAAGTGAATTGTAACATTGTAGATTGAAGCCATGGAAAGCCATGCCTATCAAAGCTTCTGACATCCAAACTAACCATCGCCTAGGCGACAGTGTTGGGTTCGTTACTAAAAAAAAGGAATATATTACTCATTACTCGTTACTCTTTTTAAAAGTAATGTAATTACTTTACTTATTACTCCCTGCCAACAGTAATATGTTACACTACTCGTTATATTACTTTTCTTATTAAGCCACATGTTTCATTTGTTCTTTTTTGCTTGTAGCTGTCCACTATCAAAATCCAGTCTTGTTTTGTAGGTATTGTAGGGCTACAGCTATCCTCTGCGGCCGCACAGGGTTCGTTGGTGGTGTTTATTTACACAAGCTTCACATTGTTGTGCTGTTGTTGATGTAAGTGCTTAAGGAGGTTTGAGGTCGTGTTTTTTAAAGTAGAAAGAGACCTAGTACAACAATGTTCTCATCTTTCCTCTCGACTCTCTAAAGTAATGGGAATATTTCCATCCGCTGAATGTAAAAATAAGGGCTTCCATCTTCCAAGCTAGCCAGGGTTGCCAGGTATGTATGACAACAACTGACAAAATAAGCCCAATGGCCAAAAGAAAAACTACCCGCAGCAGCACCTAAAAAGAAGCCCAATTCAGCAGAAAAACTACAAACCTGGCAACCATGATGCTCGCTGCCTTCCTGCTCGGCTGACGAGCGCGATGAAATGAATCTGGGGATTGTTGCATTTTAAATCAGAAGTGGGGTAATAACAACAACAGTAAGGTAGTAATGAGTAACTGGAATATTATAACTGGAATTTCATTAGTAATTTGTTACACTACTCGTTACTAGTAAAAGTAATATTATTACTGTAACGTGTTAATGCGTTACTGTCCAACACTGCTAGGTGGTAACATTCATTAGCCAGCCTTTCCTTTATGGTAACTTTACTTTACCAATGAGGTAATGTATCCAAGTATAATAAACATTACATTTTTATGAAAGCAGCAACAGTATGGCAGCTTTCAGTAGCAGCTCCCACCCTCGGCGATCAGTCTTTGATGTTACATCCAACAGATTGTGCCAATCATGGCGTCACCGCGACCGCCACAACAAGACGCGTCCTGTTACAACGTTTAAATGAAGGATTTCTCCGGCTTTGATAACTGTTGGAAACATTTGAAGTAATGTTAGTACTCAATCTATATACATAGTTTTATTCCATTTTTAATTAATTTGGAAACTTTAGTGAAAATATTCTGCATATTTTATCATGAACTGTGTTTTTGTTTAACCTCTTGTGAAATACATTCCTACTGTGATAATCATCATTTGTTTTGCTGTAGTTATATGTTAACCAAACTGTTTGTTGCATCACAAATCATTTGCTCTTTTAAGTTTGTCTTTGCCTTGATGGAATACCCCTCTGGGTTTTTTAAAAACATTTTTAAAGTCAATAATTCCAAGAGAAAGATAAGACAAATATTTACCTTTCTCCTTTAAAACCCCAAGAATAGATTGGATTTGCATTTGAGGGGTATATATGTTTTTATTTTCGCAGGCATACATTAAGTTTTAATCTTTTTACTGCAATGATGAATTTACTTTTTCGACAACAAACCCCACTGCACTAACACGTGGAACCGTGATGCATGTGTCACAAGATTAGTTTGTAGTTTTGTAAAAATCCATCCCTGTATATCTTTTTTTCCCCATGTGGGTGGGCGTGTGTGTAACTATGCATGGTTGAATGCAGAGGTGAACGTATGTGTGTTGTTTTCTCCACAGCTTGGCGCTCAGGGAGACCTCTGCCTTTAAGTAGGTAAGGGTCTGTTTTATGAGCCCTTAACAACCAGCACTCAGTCCAGATGGTGCGCTTATCAACTAGTCTAAGTGTCTAAGTGTGTGCATCAGGCAGAAGGCAACAAGTAAATATTTATCCAGGCAAAGAGGCAGCTGGTTGTCAGGGGGACTTGAGAATAAAAAGACCCGTGCTTTACAATCAGAGCACATACACACACACACACACACACACACACACACACACACACACACACACACACACACACACACACACACACAGGGGAACACTAGTGGTAACACATATTTTAGGGATCAAGAGAGAAGGGAGACGAAAGAGAGAAGGGAGACAAAACATCGCATTTAAAGAGACACACACACCAAAACGGAGTGTTCTGAGAGAGCTGGTTTATACAGGGTCACAAACCTCCTCTGGTGCTTGATTCATGTTAAATTTTGACCAAAGAACAGCACAGATGTTTCATTTAGACCACAGGGGAATGTTTGAAAAGGTGGAGGAGGGGGAGAATATGTCCTCTTTAATAAAGTGATCCGTTTATGACATGCATCAATAATTAGAATAAAAACATTCTGACATGCACAGAGCTGCTGGTCTGATGTGTATCATCAAATAATCTGTTGCCTCAGTGTACTTTAGTGAGAAATGGATCTCTGTTCTTTGGTACATCAGGTTTGTGTTTTCTGTCACTGGGCGTGTGTCAATAATGTTTTTCGGAGTGAGATCTAATTCAAGCAGAACTCAAGCCCCATTGTTTGTACATGCTCCGTCATTATTTTCTGTGTAGTTTTTTTTAAAAGCTTTGCCAGAGCCTCGTGCAAGCTGACTCCTCCTGTGTTGTTAACAAACACCGCTGTGGCTGCACGTCCCCTCCACTCTCCCCCTCACTGTGAAACAGAGATTTCATTCTCCTCCTCGCTCTTGTCTGTGACTTTGAATGTTTGTATTTAATTTGTACTTTATCTGACTTGTTTCTTCTTCCCTTCCATACTAAGCTGTAAGCTCAGCAGTGTGTAATTATCATGCAAGAAACTAACAAACATAAACAATGGGAGAGTGCAGGGGTACAGGACCTTCAGACAGTAAGAAAAGTTCCTCCCTAACCAGGGAGACACAATGGGATCAAGCTTTTACATGGATATTGATCTGTAGAACAAACCGCACATACCACCCTTTTTGAATATATTTTCTTTCTGAATGAGCCGGATTGGATAATTGATTTTTGAATGAAGTGTTTACATGAAGCATTTGGATTCTGATCAGTTCTTTATTCACATTATTTATGTCCATGTTAACATAGCTGTTGGTTCGTTTAGATGCAATCAGACAATTTGAAAGATAGCCGTTAAGATTGAAAAAAAAAACAACAACATTGCACGACCAGCTCAGAAACAATTAGCTCGTAGCTGGAGATCAATCAGTCAAATGTTTCCCCAATGTTCTCAAGGGGAAACCAGAACATTGCCAAAAGAAGAGTTCATATCCTAACTTTGCACTTTTTCAGACTCAGACTAATATTTTGCAAAACACCAAACACACTTATCTTCATGAGACATATCAAAAACTGAAAGCCTGTGTGTGTTGATTGCTTACACTGCCCCGGGAACACAAAACAGTTATCAATCACCTGAACTCAGAATACACATGTGAGGACAAATTACCAATCAGATCACACTGACATCAGAAGCCCAGTCCTCTCTGGCCAAACATCAGAGGAAGTATTGTCTTGAGTGGGGTAATGAACTCTGGGTATAGTTGTGCAAATCTGGACTGAAGGCTTGCTCCTGTATTATTTTGAATGAGTGTGTAAAAGTAAATGCAGTTCAGTACAAATACAAATGTCAAAGACGTAGTGTTTTATGTGAAACTCTCCAAGTGGGTGATTGATATAGAATATTTTATACTTAACATACTGTGCTGAATATAGTGTGTAGAAATGTAAAATGTTTCAGATTTTGCACAGCAGTGTGTAGTACTTGCTTTTGCAACAGATAAATGGTAAATGGACTTGAGCATTTCTAGTCTTCTGACTACTCAAAGCGCTTTTACACCGCATGTCACACCTACCCGTTCACATGCTGATGGCAGTGGTTGCTATGTAGTATCATCCATCAGAAGTAACTAAATCTCATCCACACGCCGCTGCCGAAGCAGCGGGAGAAATTCAGGGTTAAGTGTCTTGCCCCAGGACACAGCGGACATGTTGCTGCAGGAGCTGGGGATCGAACCCTCGACCTTCCGGTTGAGAGACGATGTACAGTATACTACATATAATTTTGCATTAAGGCTCAATGACTGGATATTGTCTCAGAAGGACTGTCTGCATTGTTGCTAGGTGAGAGAACCATTTTTTAAGTAGCATATTATGAATTATACCAAGACATACCAATACACTGCATGTACTTGGATGGAGACTACTGATCAGCACATATTTACTCTTACCCAATCCAACTATTTGATTTAGTATCAGAACGATATCTGATTTCAGGATCATAACATCAGTTAGCAACAACCAGGGAATGATTCTTTAAAAAGCCATGCTTTGCCTAATATAGGTTACATCTTTTAGGATCATTTCAAAGATATTTAAGAGAATGAAATAGCCTTAATTAAATGAAAGCTCCTTCCTGACAGTTGGTGTTGGGCTGTTGTTCATTATACAGGACATACAGGGCATATGTTGTTTTATTTATCTAATATCTATGCAATCAGGAAAAACAGAATTGAGATTTAGAATATCCTTTACAAGAGCGTCCTGGCCAAGACATGCAGCAGAACATTTATATAATATTGTAGGTGTCATGTTACCATTCAAATGTTGCTCCCCCTATGTATCTCACACACTTCCCTTTGCATTACACACACATTCTCAGTATTAAAAAGAAGAAAACACACTGTGGTCAGGTCTATAGGCACCCATAAGCATTACAAGTCAGATTATCCTCGGGTGGTCATGTTTGATGCACTGATAGCTTATTCTGGCTGGAAGGCAAGAAAACAAGGGCCCATCACCATGGTAATAGTGGACCATCCCAGTTTTGGTTGCCATGGCAACAGCCTTGGCTCCCCATAGGATGCTACCGACAGTATGGCTGAAAAACCCAACACACTTGTCTTGCAGTGATAACCTATACGTACTTGGTTTAGGGTTTTGTATGTAAATTGTCATTAAGACGACATTTTGTCAAGAATCAAAAGATAGATAAATAAAACAAAAAACAAATACGATTCTGCAAAAAAATTGAAACTTTTCCGTTAGATATATTTGCAATAAATGAGTTTGATGACAGGGCATGTTCCTAACACCAGAGCTGTTCCTAATACCGGTTCCAACAGGTAGTCATGTTAACAGGTGCCACAGTGCTTCACACTCATTCAGCAGGTAAAAAAATAGAGAAAGTGCCCACTCCAGTGCACCGTCTTTTGCACTGCAGGTGTCATCTCTTCATTTCTCCTTCTGTGTGGTATACTGTCTGACATATGTGTAGTTTAAGCTCCCTCTTGTGGACAGATCACACAAAGAGAGGAACTGTGCTCTGAATGACAGAAGACAGCATACAAAGAAAATACATGAACAGGAATAGTTCAAAACATTTTATTGTAATTCAAACTAGGAGGAATTGTTGTAATGTAATCTTGAATATACAGTATGCAGATATAATTGTATGATCAGATCTAGTCTGCCATAAATCCAGGTGTATTTAAAATTAGTTGTCAAACAAAAATGTCTTGTTTTAAAAAAGTGGCCATGACTCATGGTCCACATTTTTTATTTGTTGGGTTTGAATGTGTAAAAGCTGAGGATGTTGCACTTCCTCTCTCGAGCTCTTGAGGATGGGTGGAGTTGCACACATCCCTAACTCGAGCGTTACAAGTATCTTGTGGTCTTAGTTTCACTACCGGTTTCTCACATACACCCATAGGTAGAGGAAAACAATCACACACACCAGAGCAACTTTTTTCTCATCTTAAAATAATGATGTGAAAATGTGCTGTGGGAAGAGAGTCGATCAACGTAAACAGTTCTGTGTTACAATGAGAGTGTTTAGACTGAACACTAGTTAACCAGTTTACCAAAGCTAAGACTGATTTACACCCTGAGTGTTGTTAACAATTAAAATCCACTAAATGTCTTTTTGCAAATACTGTTCCTATCCCTTCTATCTGCACTCCTTTATTATTTTACAGGCAGCCGTTTGTAAATATGTACACTGCATCAACAAATATGTCTAATAATTAAAAAGCTCATAAAGGCTTATACAGGCTCTCTGTGACTAATCCTTTCTTCTCTGTGCAAGCCTTGAGCTTTAATTAGCCATCACCTGAAGTTAATGTGCTACCAGCAGAAATGTATTTTCATGTTTGCGCAGTGGTGGACAACAACTACCAAACTCCTTTGCAATATACAAGTTGCACTAGGAGATAGGGGAAATGTCAGACTCCAGAAATAGCAGCTCTCCATTTGTTCATTTCGATGATGCTGGCAGACAGATAACATTTACACACGGCCTCTAAAATATTGGCTTGAGAACCAAATGCATTTTTGGAAAATTTTAAGAAAAAGGCAACCCCTATCAGCAACCTCTCTCTCTATCTGCCTGTCTATCCACAAACAACTAAGATAGACAAAAATATGAATTCCTGAAATTAAATGGAAATAGAGCAAAATAGCACTATGGACACCTTCACAGTGCAAAAAAATATATATCTTTGATTACAAATCATTTGGTAAAAAGGTCAATAACATGCTCCCCACCTTTCTCCAGAAACTGCATGATTGCAGCCTTATAATTTAGAAGTGCAATAGAGAATACCACAGGTAGTATACTTGCCTCTTGACTAGAGGCAGACAATGCTCTCACATTGAACTAGCTGCTCTCTTTGAATCGGGCCGATAATGGCAGAGGTGAAGGGAAGAGCAGAAGACTGCAGAGGAGGATGGAAATAATGTATGACAAGTACAGTATCTCATAAGGAACAGATGGCTGTAGCGTCTCTCTTCCCTACATACACATCAATGATGATAACAGAAGGTTGGAAGAGGCAGTCGGTCTGTTCGTTTAGAATTAATATTGTGGGAATCTACCAGATGGAGGAATGAACTTCCAAACTCCATGTGATCTGCAGAGTCCCTCTGCACCTTTAAGAAAAAGCTAAAGAGCCAGCTCTTTCATGAATACCTACTAACTTAATGATGATGGTCTCCATATTATTGATGATGATGATGGTAATGACGATGGTTTTTGTTTGATAATGACGACTTATAAGATGGTTTCTATACTGATTAGAGCTCTCAAGAACTACCGTCAGTGTTGCGCTTTGCCTCTGGTCACTTCCTGTCAGCATCTGTGTGTCCAATCAGACTCAAAGCTGATCATTTGCTCTTACTGACATTGTTCCCTTTTTTCTAGATCCTTGCTTGTGTTGTACTTACTCTCTGATGTACGTCGCTTTGGATAAAAGCGTCTGCTAAGTGAATCGTAGAATTGTAGAATAACCAGCAGCTCAACCAACATAAATCAGGGCCTTATTTTGTAACCCCCTATAATAAAACAGAGTTAATCTGTATCTGAGGCTGTGATGAAACAATGTTGACTGAAGGGCTTTATGACTAGAGCCATTAAATTTCCTGAAGAAACTCATAAAACACAATAGAAACATGAGAACAGCCTTACCCATCATGTCCTAGTGTTACACTTTACAAACTAATCCTACTAATCTACTCTTCTCCCTCTTCTGTGAATTCAACAATAAAGCCACTCAACCTAGTGTCTACATAAATGTTCTTACAATGATTCACTTTCAACATTAGACCTACCAATCGACACAATCACTGAAAACCTTCTTCATTAAATGTTAAATGATATGATTTGATTTTATGTTACATTGTATCATCTCAGCGCATTAAATCTATAAACAGTTAAGCAACCATCCCCAAACTTACAAAACATGATGGAAAGCTCTTTCTAATCAGCATTTCGATTTCTTTTGTACATCCGTAAAGATATAAGCAGCAGTCAAATGTATGTATTTAGGAGCTCAGAAAAGACAAAGAAGGAAAATAATTGTCATCATAGTTATCGGGGCATCGGAGAAAACAAGTCAGACAGTATTAACTTACCACAGTTTGCGAGGCATCGTCAAAGCCTTTTACCAAAATGATCAGTTCACCTTCTCCCTCTCAGTCCCTCTCTCTGTGTTTCATCTTCTCACTCCTCTATTATCCCTGTTTGTCCCAATATAATATTCATTCACCCTCACCACCACTTCAAGACAAAACCCATAAAACAGATGCATGTGTTTGCAGTGTGTGCGCACACACACACACACACACACACGCACACACATACACACATACACACTGCAGGCTTCAAGGACACACAGGGTTTGATTATGCAATTATTAATGAGGAGTTCAGTGAGATCTCTTTGTGCTAAGCGTGAGCAAAGGAGAGGCAGAGGAACACTGGGAATTAATGACCGAAGAGGGCAGAGAGAGGGAGAGTAAAGTTGGCATGAGGGAGAAATAAAAGAACCACAATGAGCTGGGTGCAGACCAGACATTAAATTAAATCTTTACACCTGCTGTTCTACAGCTGCAAACTTTGAAGTCAGATATACAGATGATGCTTTTGTTCACCTGGCCTTCTACTTCCCTGGTTCACCTCTACCTTTCTGTTATCTACTCTTCCTTTGTGGCTTTCTTTTCTTTACTGTTTGTGTTGATGCTTTACTGTGACTCAAATTAAATCAAAGTCCTGTACTTGTTAAGGAGGATGCAATGAACCATGAATTGTTTTGATTTTGAGTTTAGCCATTGTTTGAGTCCTCTAATTAAAAGCATTACTGTTGCTCTCTAATTTTATGCCAGTGGGCAGAGAGCTCCAAAGTTTTGCCCCCTTTGCAGAGAAAGCAGACTGGTCAAAAGATGTCTTGTACAATGGGACAAGACAATCACTGCTGATGGAGGCTCGTGTGACTTCCCTACGAGAGCTCTGACGCCTGATGGCTAATTCAGATAACAGTGGAGACACATGATTATTTTCACATTTAAAGAACAGTTTAAGAAGTCTAAAATTCATAAAATTGCCAAAGGTGAAAAGGTTGTTTTTTTTAAATGCCACAGTGATGCCATCTCATAGGTTTCTGGTCCATGATGTTTATTGTCTGCTTATAGAAACAATAGGTTTTAATGTAGTTGGAGAAGTTTGGGACCATGATGTGATGCAATTTAATCTAAATATAACTGTATTTTACATACTTAATTTACCACACCTATGGACATATAGTATAAAAGGCTATATGGACCATTAGATAACAATACACACATTCCAAACAATAATACAAGTTAAGAATTTAAAGCACAACAGGCTCAAACAGCTCTGGTTTGCTGTAAGCCAGCACTCTACCTTTGTTGACAGCCCTCTATCAGGTCGGCCATTTTGGCAACCTCGGCGAAATAGAGCTTTACTGCTTTATCAGACGATAGCCTGTTAGCTAAACAATGGCACCTACAATGGCATGGTAAATCAAGAAAAATAAAGATGTTATTTCAGAGTCTTGTACGTCCTAGGCTACCCTTCCTTCTCTTTGAACAATCAGGATACCGAGTTAAGACATGGGTACAGTTATTCAAAAATGGACTCGTTAACCATTAATCCATTAACAAACTTTGATAGCTGTTAATCATTTCATTCCGTTAATAACTAAAGTTAACGTTAATGTTGGCGTAAATGTTGACATTAACTGGTATTGTAAAAAATTAAATAAAAAAAACTTTAGCTTCTTGCAATGTGAATAGACTCAAGTTCTAAAAAGGTCATGATGACTCAGAAGACTCAACATTACACACAAAATCGTTTTTTTTTTTTAAATATATCACCACTGTCTTCACTCTCTATCTGCACTAGAGAAATATATTCGTATTCTCGATAAGCTCTCTAAAGTAAGATACAGGATACAGCATGTTATAGTCTCATCATGTAAGAGCAGGGTTTGTCATTAATGGAAACTGAATTTACTAAACTGTAAGTCAAATTAATGTCCAGGTAAAAATAATAATACAATATTTAATGCAGTTAATTAATGATAAACAGCCCTGCTGATATTTCTGTTTTTCCAAATCGACATGAAAGCCCACATCTTCTCTCCTCTTTTTATATGCACACCATATTTGCATCTATACAAACTCGAGGCACTTGCCAGCACCCCTCAGAACTTGGTGCCCTAACTGCCTATATCGCCTTAAGCCTGACCTGCACCTGACGGAGAAAGATGATTTCCAAATGAGGTCTCCAATTATGTATTTTACAATTGTCATTCCCCCTGCTCCTTGATCACTGTAACCGTCAAGTTTTCAAATGTTTCTGGAAAGAAGTTTTGGGGATAACTTGATATTATTGGTATAATTTGCATTATTTAGGATCATCAAGAAGTTCTAATGTAGTTAGGTTAAGGTTTGACTTCACAGTAAAAACTATTTCAGAAACCCTCCTTCCCTGTTTGCATGTGAAGCGTTTCCACAAGCAGTTCTGCTTCAGATTCACTTCTCTATCCGTCTTTTCTCCCTAATTAGGAACAAGTATAAGCTTAAGTTGACACATACAAATCCTTTCTATCCTGCAGAGAGTCACTTCTGTTCCCTTCACTCTCAACTCTCTAATGTTTGTCTGTGCACTGTTTTCAAATGCACACAATTGGAGTTGTTCAACATCTGGACAAGAGGTCATGAGCTCACTCCAGAGCTGAGAGTCCAGTGACACCTGGTAAGTGACAGAGGCAGACATTGGACATGTCAAATAGTACCTGAACGAAGTCTCTGAAATAAACTAACTGACAAATATTGAGGGTGACAGAAACAGTTTCTAAGTTAAGGCTACTAGTCTCTAGTCTCAAACAAATTTGAGAGAGTTTCAACATGGTAGCCTCATAATGACGTTTATAGAATACTTGAGCTATGAAAGAGATAGTGATTAGATTTGGAGACAGTACGTGAGGAAACACCTGAGATTTGAAACTGCTTAAAAAGGACATTGTGTTTTGGTGCTTTAGAAGTTAATGACACACAAACACACACTCCTTACCCATCACTCCAGTAAACGTATTTGTCCTATCATATATATATCCTCAAAGAACAAGCAAAATTAAATTAAGCAAATAATAGCCCCTTACTATCTGCCCCTCAGTCCAGACTACTTTGACCTAATTGCTGTCAGGTAAATGGACCTTAAACCATCATTACACAATGAGATGTTTTAATTAACATTATTGGTTGTTTTTTTTTTAACCTGGACAACTTGAAAATCCCAATCTGATAAACCTCCACTGCTACTTCTCTTTGTACAGCCATGAGTAACAAACAAAGTCAATATTTTTTTATTAAACTCAATTCTCTCCCAAAAACAATCAAATACATATGTAGGACAGAGTGCGCAGGTGAAAATGCACACTAACATTAGCCAAGTGCATTAGACATAAAGATATTAAATGGTGGGGCAAAACAGGGCAACTATTAAATTGTTCACAACGATTATGACAATAATAATAAAAAATGATCAAAGCTAACTTGAGTTTAAGTAAGAAACATAATGTAAAGTATCCTGCACAAGTTTGCCTAATCCACTTAGATGAGACTTTTTGTTTTGTCAAAGAGTTTTCTTTTTGTATTGTTGTCTAATTAGTCCTATGACCGACCATTACAGTTCTGGAGCAGAGGGTAGCCACACAAAGCCAGTCGACCATCTACACCTCTGAGACCAGTGTTGATCAAGGACAAAAACAGAACTACAGCTTATTCCTAGTTTGTCTAAGAATGTTGGAGAAAAACAGAAACCAACACAAATAAAGGATGTCCCCAGTCAGCCCAGATTAGATCTGAAAACAGGGGTTTCTAGCTTTGACGGCTAATTGGCTGTGAGACTGCCAATTAGCTGTCAAAGCTAATTGGCAGTCTTAATGACAAGAAATCATTAAGTTCTTATCACAATTTGATTGACACATATATATTTATGTCAACCTAAAAGTTAAAGCGTTGGAACTGGCTCTTGTGCCTTCTATGAGGGAAACCGTGAATAAAATCCTGAATAGTGTGTTGCTGATCTTTCTAATAATTTCAAACAAACTTCACCCATCACAGGGATTTTATTAGGTATGGGTACGATATTCCGGGTACTCGAGTACTCATTGTTGACGTTATTACCATAGTAACATTTCATTACACTCTCACACGCATTGTTAAAAGTTCAACTTAGTTTGTGTTACATGTGTAAGTGAGCTTTCTTGGTTTGCCTTAATAATTACAACGTATGTAGAATGTGTTACCCACATTTTATGAATTACAAAATTCATCAGCACAGTTCTGAGCCCTGACTGAGACTGGGAAACATCGGGGAAGCTGCAGTTAGGCAACTGAACAAAGAGCTGGCACTGAACTGGTGGGCATAGCTGCTTACTGCTGCCTTATGGGAGCCAAAGTGACCATCACAGAGAGAGAACCTAAAACTTCCTGTCAGCTAACGTGAGGGCAAACATGCTCCAACACTCCTAGGTGTTAGTGGTGATGTCAAAGCTAACACCTGGGAGTACTCCTTTGTGCTGATGCTACAGCCTCTGAAGCACTTGTGCTCAGAGTCTACTGTTGTGTCGCACTGGCCTGCAAGATCCTCAAAGAGCAGGATACAGCCTTTCTGTGACTGCTGGAGCAGCAATCTGCAGCTGAAGAGGTTGTCTATGACAAGTCATGTATATGAAGCCTGGAAACTGACACCAAGGAGGGATTTGTGAAATAAATAACTTACCTTGCTTTTAGTGCAGACAAAGTGGACTTGTCAATCCTGAAGAACAAACACAGAAATCACAAAAAGAAAGACACACACACACACAGAAATATTAATGATCACACCTATGATGCAAATTGCTTAAAAAGCCATGATAATATTGTTGAGTGATTCAAATTCAATTCAATTCAATTCAGTGTATTTGTATAGCGTAAACTCATAACAAGTGTTATCTCAAAATAAAGAATGGTGAATGATAAATGGTCTCAGACAAGCAAAGCCCCTTTCTAGTCTTCTGATAACGCAAAGTGTTTTTTACAGTAAATGTCACATTCGCACACTGATGGCACTATACTGCCTAACAGTATTAATCCTTTCACATGTATTCATGCTGCTGATATAACAGTGGGAGCACTTCAGGGTTCAGTGCCTTGCCCAAGTACACTTTGACATGTGACTGCAGGAGCTGAGAATCAAACCCCCACCTTCTGTGTTTTGCCTCAACAAGCTGGTCAGACTGGTTATGAGAGGCATCAGTGTTTTCAGACAGATTGTTGTCTTTTTACATTGCACTTTAGTTTTGGTCTGGCATAGCAAAGATAACCTTTTAACAAAGACTGGTTGAAATCAAAACCATAGAGGCTTAAAATGTACAAAGCCTAAAAAAAACCCTAAAAAACCCTTGATTCTTCAGTTTGATGCAAATCAGGGTTATTTATGTTAATTCTCCTTTAGAGCTACAAACCACTTCTTCAGCTGTTGACAGTGCAAGCACTCCCCATGACACAGCCAGCACTCCTTGATAAATCTTCTGTTTTTGTAATTTGATAAATTTCATGTGAGTTGCTGCCCCTCAGCTCTTTCAACTTAGATTTTTGTCTGTCTGGCAGTCAAGTCTGCCTCAGCCCAGCTGACACTACATCTGAGTGTGTCAGTATATTCAAGCACTAAAGTGTTCAGCTTCTTCAGCACTGTGTCCTGTAAACAGAGCTGTGTCCACTGTCCCGTAACAGGAGAGCAACAACAAAAACAACAGACAGTGACAGCAGGCAGAGACAAAGAGGCCTGTTGATAGTAATGAACAGAGATATCACAGAGTGAAACTGTACGTATACACACGCGCGCGCGCACACACACACACACACACACACACACACACACACACACACACACACATGCATGCACACACCCACGTGCGCACACACACACACAGACACACACATGCATTCACACACCCACGTGCGCACACACACACACACACACACACACACACACACATGCATTCACACACCCACGTGCGCACACACACAAGGCTGTCAAGCAGAGGACAAAGTGTTAGAGGAGAGGTGTGACACACAGGATCAGCCTCAGTCCCCACCCATCCTTCCTTTTAGAAAAAAATGTTTAAATTTTAGCAATCCACACACACGCGCACGCACACACACACATATGCACACGCACACACACACGCACACGCACGCACATGCACGCGCACGCATGCACACACACACACACACACACGCACGCACACACACACACACACACACACACACACACACACACACACACACACACACACAAATTTTCCCTTGCAAAAATGATAATAATCTGCCTCTTTGTCTATAGTGACTACATTGAATTTACCATTACTATGAGCACACACACAGCAGACACACACACTATAATAGCATTCAATGAAAAGTTAACACACCAGCCGAATCCACCAAATGAAAGGCTTCTCCTCCGCCTCAGCATTTTGTCAGACTGAACTTCTCAGGAGTCTCTCACTCTCAGCCTCCGTCCTCTGGGTAAAACTCTGCTGTCAGTCTCTCTCTCTCTCAATTCTGTTTGTACTTGCACTCTGTGTCTCTCTCACCCAATCACCGTCCCTCCCTTCCCCTCCCTCAGTCCCCTCTCTCTCTATTGGCTCTTTTTTTTCCTTTTGTCTCTGCTGTCCTCTTCTATGGTACCCCCTCCCAGAGCTGTCATTCTCCAGTTGGCAACTTGACCTTTCAACTTTTTTCCTACAGCAACACTTGCTCTTTGGCTTCATCAGACTATTTGACACATACATCATTTGACAATACTGAGGTATAAACTCATTACAAGGGGAGGAGTTGTTACAATCTCACATCTAACCATGTGTGCTTGTTTCACCCAAACACAGACAAACATCACAATCAACTCTGTTCTCTATACCACCAGGGAATATGTTTGCTTCCAGCATTGTGGATCTCATTTGTGAGTTTATTGATGTCTATAGTCTCCAGAAGGAGAAGAAACCTTACAACTTGTGTATCAGTTCTTCATTGTCTCCAAAATCAACCAATCCATGAAACAAATGATATTGCAAAAGTCACACATCAACTGAAACTACAAGTGAGGAAGGAAAACAAGGTTAAAAAACATGATAACATAAAAAAATAACTTTTTAAGAGTGAGACCAACATCTGCACAGAGACAGAAAGAGAGAGAGAGAGCGAGTGAGTGAGTGAGTGAGAGCGAGTGAGTGAGAGAGAGAGTGAGTGAGTGAGTGAGTGAGAGAGTGAGTGAGTGAGTGAGAGAGTGAGTGGGTGAGGGAGCAAGTGGGCGAGTGAGCGAGTGAGTGAGTGAGTGAGTGAGTGAGTGAGAGAGAGAGCGAGTGAGTGAGTGAGTGAGAGAGCGAGTGAGTGAGAGAGAGAGTGAGTGGGTGAGGGAGCAAGTGGGCGAGTGAGCGAGTGAGTGAGTGAGTGAGTGAGTGAGTGAGTGAGAGAGCGAGTGAGTGAGTGAGCGAGCGAGTGAGTGAGTGAGAGAGAGAGTGAGTGAGTGAGTGAGCAAGTAAGTGGTAAGTGAGTGAGCGAGCGAGCGAGTGGGTGAGGGAGCAAGTGGGCGAGTGAGTGAGAGAGCGAGTGAGAGAGTGAGTGAGTGAGAGAGCGAGTGAGAGAGTGAGTGAGTGAGAGAGCAAGTGAGAGAGTGAGTGAGTGAGAGAGCGAGTGAGAGAGTGAGTGAGATAAATAGACAGAGGTGATAAATGTCATATGAATTGACATGTATTTCCGTCAGTATAGATTTAGAGGATGTATAGATGACCAATTGTTTTTTTTTATATCTCTGTGTTGTTGTCTTTATGTTTGTTTACACAAATAATAATCAAATAACAATCAATTAATAATTTAAAAAGATAAAAACAGAAGCGCCAAAAGAGCGATGGACAGAAAAGGCAAACAAACAAACACACAAAATAAACAAACAAACAAACAAACGAAAGAACATACAGAAAAATACAGATCAAACACAAACAAACAAAACAAGACAGAAACACAAAAAATAAGACAAACAGACACATGTGTAGATGTGTATGGGGCGGCTTTGACTAAGTTGGTAGAGTCATTGTCTCTCAACCGAAAGGTTGAGGGTTCGATCCCCAGCTCCTGCAACAGCATGTCTGATGTGTCCTTGGACAAGACACTTCACCCTGAATAGGTCTGCAGTTACCTCTGATGGTCTCATCCTCCGCAACCTCTGTGAATGTGTAGGTGTGACCTGGGGTGTAAAGCGCTTTGAATAGTCAGAACACTAGAAAAGTGCTCTACAAACTCAAGTCCTTTACCTTTTACACAGGCAAGCAAACAAAGCTTAAAAAAAACAACAACAAAAGGACGGATAGAAATACAAACCAACACACAGATGGAAGAAAGCAGACAAACTTACAAAGCAAACAAATATGCAAACAGAAAATCTGTCAGACAGCCATACAAATAAATCTACAAACAGACACAAACAGACACAAACAAACAAACAAACAAACAGAAAGTCTGTCAGACAGCCATATAAATAAATCTACAAACAGACACACACAAACAAACAAACAAACAGATGAACACTTTAACAAAGCAAAAAAACAGACACTCATACAAGAAAACACAAACGTTATGACACATAAATTAACCTAGCAAATAAACAATGCAACAGACACACAACAAAGAAACAAGCAGACACACACAATACAATAAACAAATATACTCATAAACAAACAAATAAACAAAGGCATAAGACACATGTTCACACACTGACAGCAGATGCTGCTGCGTAAATTACACATCACATTCACACACACTCACACACACTCACAAGCACACTTTGACATATAGACTGGAGGAGCTGGGGATCGACACTGCCCATTGGGAGACCACCCACTCTACCACAGCCAGCCCATCAAAAGTTAAAATTTGAAAGGTTTTTTTGCCTCCATGTATCATAATGTGATTGAACAGAAGACAGGTCTATAACTGAAGGCTCTGCCTCCAATAGGTATAATGTTTTCTTTGTAATATTACAAATCCCCTTTTATAGTTTAACTTGACTCAGGTCTCTCCATTGTTATCAGTGAAGAACCTCCTCCACATTGTCATAAATTGTGAAACTTTTTACCTTTACCAACGTTACCATGGAAACGTTGGTAAGTGGGTAAAGTGAAAACAGCAACCTGTTGGATTATGTAAATAGGTCACCATATACAATACCGTATGTCTTTTGATGGATTACACTCTGAAGCATTTCTTTTTTTTTAAATTTTTTTTATTTGATCTGAAAGGCAACTGGACGTTTCATCCCAAATGCTTCTTGAGTTAAAAACTCAAGAAGCCTTCAAGAACTTCAGGTAAATCCACTTTCAGAGAAAAAAGCTTCAATTAACATAACCTGATGACTGAAAGGCTTCAGAGACATTTTTTGTGTGTGTGATTTTGGAGGGCAGTGACTTGATTTCTAAAGTTAAATCCTCTACTAAAAAGTGTGTTGATCTGTTTTTAAAGTTTTCATATCTATTTAATTTTTAACTTTGTGATCTACTTGATATTGAGTATATATGCATAATAGTGCAGTGATGTATAAAATGACTGAACTGTTGTTTTATATGTGTATATGGAACAGAACATTTTTCAAAAATCAACATTTCTTTTGTTCAATGATGAACCTCTTGTTAATCTAGTTTTTTTGCATCTGTCCCTGGTCTCACTTTCTCCAAATAATCCATTAGCAGGTAGACTTGCAAAAGGATGTTTCCATCTTTATTGCTTTGTGCCTCCCTCGCAAAATACTGTCTTCCAGCATATCTCACCCCAGCATGTAATAAGGCATTTAGTCAGGAAGTGAATTACACCCATACAGACGTGAGGGATCTACCTCTTCCCTTCATCTTTCTCTCCTTGCCTCCATCAATCCCTTAATCCTGTGTCTCTCATTGGTAACTCAGATGTATTCCCGTAGGGTTGAAGATTTAGATACCGAGCTTGTGCTCAGCTTTAGTTGGTCCTATCTCAACATCGCCATCTTTTAAAATGCACAGACAGGTACAGA